>NW_023996443.1:22500-42761 GCF_015586225.1 Lucilia sericata | reverse complement strand
TAATAGATGTTGTACTAATATTTCCTCTCTATGGTGGTGTAGGGTATAAAAACCACAATATTGTAATATCTGTACTTAAGTGTCAAACACTTCAATTGTTCACACTTATGTCATGTTCCCATTTGACTGATTACTAATCTAAAAGCTACGAGGTATTAAGATCGAGATTGTTAACATTTAACAAAGTCGTGTAATATTTTTGTTCATTATAAACCAGGAGTTAATTGCTTTATAAAGAATTAAATTCGTTATATAGTACATATTTACAGGCAGCATCTTAAAAATTAAAAAAAAAAAATGTCTTTGAACTTTTAAATAAAATTTACACAAAACCATTGCCTCCTAGTATAACAAATGAACGTGGCTAACACGTGTAAGCGTTAACTTTTTTTTCTTTTTATTGTATTTTAATTATAATAAACTCATTAATAAGCCACGATTAACAGATAAATATTTTAGCAGATGATAATGAAATGATTGAAAAGTCATTGAATCTGTTGTTAGTTTTTTTATAATGAAATCGTGACATTTTGCACTAATCTTCTACAAGATTTGATGGAAAAATTGAGTATTTTGAAAACATTTTTCCAGATTTTATTTTATGACAAAAGACATAAGTCAAGGTTCAAATAAAATCAAAGTGGTTAAATTAATGTTACATGTTTATACCAAACTATTTTTAAGTAAAGTTAGTTGTGTCAAGAATTTCGAGCAACTTCTACAAATAGATTTAACTTATAACGAATCAGAAAGTTTCTAAAATCAAATATTGGTTTCTTAATTTTTGTAATAAGTTAAAAAAAAAAACTGAAATAAATTTTTAAATTGCGCATTAATTTAATTAATTCTAACATAAACATTCATTATAAACACACTTTTTCATAACAAACAATCAAAAAAAAAAAAAAAAAAAAATATAAAAATAAACAAAACTTCTCAACTTGTTTTTTCAACTGAATGCATTCATATGTTAAGAATTCCTTCACAATTTCAAACAACTTTCAGTTGAAATCGTTGATTTCGCAACGATTTTCAAGTTTTCATTTAACATTGAATAAGTTTATATACAAAAAACCATATATAGTTCAAGGTAGGACAAATAATAATTTATTCATTAGAATTTCGCATTGAATTAGGATTATATTATGCAGTTAGAATCTAGTTTTGGGAACAAATTTAAATATTGTGGTTTATTATGTGTAGTACTACAACTACACAGAAACTAGATTTATTTTTTGCTAAAGTTTGGTAGTGGGTTGCGGATATTATACGACTACTGGTTGGGTGTTCAAATATTTTAGCAAACTATAATATATTCTTTATTCATACGTCATATTGTGTTTGATTTAGCAATAGTATTTTTAATAATTTATTTATTTTTATTAATAACAGTTTGTGTTTTATTTTAAATTTATTACTAATGTTTAATAGCAAACTCAGTGATAAGAATCCGGTTCAAAATTTGGACAAATTTTTCATACAGCAATGTTTTTATTAAAATTTTATTATTTACTAGAATCAGTTAGGTCAGTCTAAAAAATACCCTACATCTTATCAGAGCTATGTTCACATATGGAGCGATAACAAACCTGCAACTTTATTTCTGTACAGATATAACAATATTTAGAACTGATTTTTTTACATAATTACTGGGTTCTTATTAGATCCTATTGTGCTCTAACAAAGTCCGTCTGCTGCTTGAAACACGTTAGGATTCGAACAGTAGTCATTAGTGTTTTGCAATTTTTTTTAAATTTTCTCTGTTGATAAAGTTTTCTTCATATTGAAAATGGGCAATATCGGTCCAAGTAACCTGTAGAAATCGTCATTTTGGACAATTTAATTGTATGCTTTCTGAAAATGCCTAATTAACACCATTCCTTATTTCGAAAATTCCCCCGAAGTTGATATTATTATCGATAAATGATCAACAAATACGAGAAAACAAAGTTATATACAGGGGTGGTAGGGGGTGTAATGATTACACAAAGTAATTTACTACATGGTCAATGAGCAACAAGCCATTACAATTACTTGTAATTGAAGTTTTTCTAATTATAATAACTTGTAATGTGTAATTGACCAATAACCAATTACATGTAATTGTAATTACAGTTTCCAATTAAAATTACAAATTACATGTAGGGTAGAAGGGGGACCATACGCCACTTTTTTTCTGAGGCGGCCTCAAATTAAAACCACAATACATATTCTTAATTTTTTTCTTGGTTCGGATACTTAGATATGTTGGCTTTAGTTTTATCCCTTTCAATCTTTCCTAAGTCATCCTCATACACATATTTTTTTAACTTTTCCGCACTGACCAAAAACGGCGATACCGCCCCATCCATGGGGTAAATACGCCAAAAGGATGGGGCAGATTTGTCATTAATAAAATAAGCCAAAAAAATTAAAAAGTAAAAACTTATTTTGCTGTTTTATATTTTAATTCACTAAACAAAGTATAATAAACTAGATATTTATTGTTTATTTCACATAACTAAACAAAAAAAAATAAACAAAGTATTAATGATTTTTTCTATATTTAACAAAATTTTGTTCTACATCACAAGCATTACATATATTTGGCGAATGTGCCCCACGGGCAGTTCTGGGGTTTAGTTTAAATTTTTTCGGGTTTCAAATTATATTACCGAAAATATTATTATGTCTTATTATTCACTAAAAAAAAAACTAAAAAGTTAGCACAAAAAATTCACACTGTAAAATATTTTCACAGCCCTTTGAAAAACAATTAATCACGTCTGCCTCCCATCATATGTAAGTTAATCTTTCAAACTTTCAGGGATGATACACGAAAATAAATTGATAATGCGATAAAATCGATTACTCGGTTTTCAAGGTA
Organism: Lucilia sericata; assembly: GCF_015586225.1. Classification (NCBI taxonomy): domain Eukaryota; kingdom Metazoa; phylum Arthropoda; class Insecta; order Diptera; family Calliphoridae; genus Lucilia; species Lucilia sericata. The sequence continues at coordinate 39,895 of NW_023996443.1, read as the reverse complement.
TTCGCTTTGGCAGATGTGCCCCTATGGCGAATGATCCCCCTTCTATCCTAATTAGAAGAAACAAAATTCATAATTACAAGTAATTGTAAGGCTTCAATTACAATTACAAGTACTTGCCAAACCTTTAAATACAATTACAAGTAATTGTAATTGGCAAAACTCAATTACAAATAATTGTAATTGACAAAACTTGGTAAAGCTTGAATTACAAGTAATTGTAATTGGTAAAGCTTCAATTATGATTCTTCAAAGTAATTGTAGTTAAAAATGTAGTCATTACCCCAGTTAGTAAGTAAGTAAGTTAGTTAGTGAGTTAGTAGTAGTTAGTTAGTTAGTTAGTTATTTAGTAGTGTTTAGGTAGTTAGTTAGTTAGTTAGTTAGTTAGTAGGTTAGTTAGTTAGTTAGTAGTAGTTAGTAGTTAGTTAGTTAGTTAGTTAGTTAGTTAGTTAGTTAGTAGTTAGTTAGTTAGTTAGTAGTTAGTTAGTTAGTTAGTTAGTTAGTTAGTTAGTGTTAGTTAGTTAGTTAGTTAGTTAGTAGTAGTAGTTAGTAGTTAGTTAGTTAGTTAGTTAGTTAGTTAGTTAGTAGTTAGTTAGTTAGTTAGTTAGTTAGTTAGTTAGTTAGTTAGTTAGTTAGTTAGTTAGTAGTTAGTTAGTAGTTAGTTAGTTAGTGTTAGTTAGTTTAGTAGTAGTTAGTTAGTTAGTTAGTAGTTAGTTAGTAGTAGTTAGTTAGTTAGTTAGTTAGTTAGTTAGTTAGTAGTTAGTGTTAGTTAGTTAGTTAGTTAGTTAGTTAGTTAGTAGTTAGTTAGTTAGTTAGTTAGTTAGTTAGTTAGTTAGTAGTTAGTAGTTAGTTAGTAGTTAGTTAGTTAGTTAGTTAGTTAGTAGTTAGTTAGTTAGTAGTTAGTTAGTTAGTTAGTTAGTTAGTTAGTTAGTTAGTTAGTTAGTTAGTTAGTAGTTAGTAGTTGTAGTTAGTTAGTAGTTAGTTAGTAGTAGTTAGTTAGTTAGTTAGTTAGTTAGTTAGTTAGTTAGTAGTTAGTTAGTTAGTTAGTTAGTTAGTAGTTAGTTAGTAGTAGTTAGTTAGTTAGTTAGTAGTTAGTTAGTTAGTTAGTTAGTTAGTAGTTAGTAGTAGTTAGTTAGTTAGTAGTTAGTTAGTTAGTTAGTAGTTAGTTAGTTAGTTAGTAGTTAGTTAGTTAGTTAGTTAGTTAGTTAGTTAGTTAGTTAGTTAGTTAGTTAGTTAGTAGTAGTTAGTTAGTTAGTTAGTTAGTTAGTAGTAGTTAGTTAGTTAGTTAGTTAGTTAGTTAGTTAGTTAGTTAGTTAGTTAGTAGTTAGTAGTTAGTAGTTAGTTAGTTAGTTAGTTAGTTGTAGTTTAAGTAGTGGTTAAGTTAGTTAGTTAGTTAGTTAGTTAGTTAGTAGTTAGTTAGTTAGTTAGTTAGTTAGTTAGTTAGGTTAGTTAGTTAGTTAGTTAGTTAGTTCAGTTTAGTTAGTTAGTAGTTAGTTAGCTAGTTAGTTAGTTAGTTAGTTAGTTAGTTTAGTTAGTAGTTAGTAGCTTAGTTAGTTAGTTAGTTAGTTAGTTAGTTCAGTTAGTTAGTTAGTTAGTTAGTTAGTAGTAGTTACTTATTTTATGATGATTTCCATTGTGAATCTGTAGAAATTATTTGTTGGACAAGGTCTTCAAAAAATTACAAAATAATAAATATTACAAATACACTTTATAAACTTCAGTGTTTGGTATTATAGTGTCTGAGATACGAGTTTAACCCATATTCTTGAAACATACATATATTCAAAACGTTTTGTAACCGATGAACCGATTTTTTTTCAGATATTTAATAGCAAACTTTTTTGAAAGCACATCTACTTAAAATATTCAATATTACAATTCAGAAGGTATCTGGGACTTTCAGAAAAATGATTTCAGTATGCAGTATCTTAGGATAGACTGACAGATATCAATAGAACGACTTCTTTACACTCAAAAATAGAATGGAGTAATCTATAATCGAATTAAAGTTTCAGGAAATTTTGAAAATAATAAACATTAATCTAGAAATCGATTTTTCTTTCAGTGCAAGGATTTAGCATATAATCATTGATAAGCTTTAAGCTTCATTTAAAAATTAAGATGTTAATTCTCTTAAAAATCTCAAAAGTACTTATACACCTCTTATACTAAGGTATTTTTTCAAGTGTAGTTAAATAAATATTATTTTTCAAACCATTTGAACAACAAAATTTTGTGTAAACAAATATCTTATGCAATCCTATGTTTATTTATCAGGAAGTACTGTCTGTCTATCTGGCTATATTTATAAACAATTTATATTTATAGTTTAATTGTTGTTTTGTCTTAAGTACAAAAGTAAACAATAATATCGGCAGCAACTACAATAATCGTCTGTCCCCACCTGTTATTGTTTTTCAAATATTTTCGATTTTAAATTCTATAATTTACATTCTGCACAGTACAAAAAAATGAATAAATATTAAAGAAAATATGTAAATAAATAAATTAATTAAATAAATATGCAAATATTATAATAATTACTACAACAAGTAGTCATATGAATAGTTAAATATATAAAAAAAATTAAATTTATTATGAACCGTAAATACTAAAAGCAAAAAAATAACAAATGATTCATAATGAATCAAACTTCTTGGGGTACGTGTACCTCTTTAAGTTGGTAGTCAGTTAAGTACTTTCAAATTTATTCACCATTTTATTTTCGGTCTGCAGACAAAGTCTAATTATTTTCTATTGGTATCAATACCCCTTTTGTGTCTGATAACGTTTTTTTTTTTTGTTATTCTAAAAATTTATATTATCTATTACTATAATTTTGTAGAAAAATATAATCATTGCTATTTCTTTCTTTTTCAAACAATAGATAAAAATCATCATGGTTGTGGCTAATTTGTTTTCTTTAAAAATTTATAATATTTTTAAGTGGTTTCCAAAAATGTTCTTTCTTTCTTCTGAAATACAAATTCTAATTTATTTGTTTAAAATCAAGCAGGAAACATTAATAGCTTCTTGGTAAATAATGAATGGTACTTTCCAAATTATCAATGTCTGTTTATTTTTAAGAAAGCTTCTACATTTGTATATTATTGATTAGAAATAACTTTTTTGAAGCGTATTTTTTTGAATTTTAAACAATAAAATGCATTTGTAAGAAAAAATTAGGTACACATTATGTTTTGTGACTCCTGTTAGTTAATTATTGTGAAAGCAGGATGTACATATATACATCAAATCCGAAGAAATACAGCTAGGCCTCTATCGGCCTGCTGTGCACTCCTTAGTGCCTCAGGTAGGAATCGAACCTCCGGTCTACCAGACTAGTACACTAACTGCAAACCTAGCGGAGGCCAATAGTTAGTTACTACACATTAAGTTTTGTAATTTCTATAAGTTAGTTAGTTAGTTAGTTAGTCAGTTAGTCAGTTAGTAGTAGTCAGTTAGTCAGTTAGTCAGTTAGTCAGTTAGTCAGTTAGTTAGTTAGTCGTAGTTAGTTAGTTAGTAGTTAGTTAGTTAATTAGTTTGTTAGTTAGTAGTTAGTTAGTTTGTTGTTGTTAGTTAGTAGTTAGTTAGTTAGTTAGTTAGTTCGTTAGTTAGTTAGTTAGTTAGTTAGTTAGTTAGTTAGTTAGTTAGTTAGTTAGTTAGTTAGTTAGTAGTAGTTAGTTAGTTAGTAGTTAGTTAGTAGTTAGTTAGTAGTAGTCGTTAGTTAGTTAGTTAGTTAGTTAGTTAGTTAGTTAGTAGTTAGTTAGTTAGTGTTAGTTAGTTAGTTAGTAGTTAGTTAGTTAGTAGTTAGTTAGTTAGTAGTTAGTTAGTTAGTAGTTAGTTAGTTAGTTAGTTAGTTAGTTAGTTAGTTAGTAGTTAGTAGTAGTTAGTTAGTAGTAGTTAGTTAGTAGTTAGTTTAGTTAGTTAGTTAGTTAGTTAGTTAGTTAGTTAGTTAGTTAGTTAGTTAGTTAGTTAGTTAGTTAGTTAGTTAGTTAGTTAGTTAGTTAGTTAGTTAGTTAGTTAGTTAGTTAGTTAGTTAGTTAGTTAGTTAGTTAGTTAGTTAGTTAGTTAGTTAGTTAGTTAGTTAGTTAGTTAGTTAGTTAGTTAGTTAGTAGTTAGTTAGTTAGTTAGTTAGTTAGTTAGTTAGTTAGTTAGTTAGTAGTTAGTTAGTTAGTTAGTAGTTAGTTAGTTAGTTAGTTAGTTAGTAGTTAGTTAGTTAGTTAGTTAGTTAGTTAGTTAGTTAGTTAGTTAGTTAGTTAGTTAGTAGTTAGTTAGTTAGTTAGTTAGTAGTTAGTTAGTTAGTTAGTTAGTTAGTTAGTAGTTAGTTAGTTAGTTAGTTAGTAGTTAGTTAGTTAGTTAGTTAGTTAGTTAGTTAGTTAGTTAGTTAGTTAGTTAGTAGTTAGTTAGTTAGTTAGTTAAGTTAGTTAGTTGTTAGTTAGTTAGTTAGTTAGTTAGTTATTAGTTAGTTAGTTAGTTAGTTAGTTAGTTAGTTAGTTAGTAGTTAGTTAGTTAGTTAGTTAGTTAGTTAGTTAGTTAGTTAGTAGTTAGTTAGTTAGTAGTTAGTAGTTAGTTAGTTAGTTAGTTAGTTAGTTAGTTAGTTAGTTAGTTAGTTAGTTAGTTAGTTAGTAGTTAGTAGTTAGTTAGTTAGTTAGTTAGTAGTTAGTTAGTAGTTAGTTAGTTAGTTAGTTAGTTAGTTAGTTAGTTAGTTAGTTAGTTAGTTAGTTAGTTAGGTAGTTAGTTAGTTAGTTAGTTAGTAGTTAGTTAGTAGTTAGTTAGTTAGTTAGTTAGTTAGGTAGTTAGTTAGTTAGTTAGTTAGTTAGTTAGTTAGTTAGTTAGTTAGTTAGTTAGTTAGTTAGTTAGTTAGTTCTCCTCTCACCTCGTTCTCATCATCTCTATGATCTCCTAGTCATCGATATTCAGCTTTTGAAAAACATTTCACATTTATCCACGTTTTATAAGTGAATACCCCTAATGAATCTTACTTTCTGAATTAAGAACATCACTGTACAACAAATTGTCTTCACACAAACTGGCACTCATGCGAAGCAATTTCATTCATAACAACTTCAGCTAAAAGAAAATCAACACAAGTGGCAAGTGAAATGAAAAGTGAAAAAGCAAAAAGCTGGAAAACAAAACAAAAACACTTGGTTTCCCCCAATGAATGAAGGAATAAACGAAAAACTGACCAACACATTTTTACACATTCGTGGCGGTTGTTTCACTTAGTGTTTATTTAATAACGAAGGTCTAGAGTAAAATTTTGTTAATATTGTGTTTTTCGGGCCAAGTTAACACGTAAAGTGAATTTTCTTTTACTTAATAAACCATAAACTATCTGTTAGATATATAAACACACACACGCACACATCTAACTTAGCTAGACTTGGGTAAGAAAATTGTTGCTTGTTGTTTTTGCTAAAGCTTTGCTGGTAGGTAGATATCAAGTGTATAAGCCAAGTTTGTGTTAAAGCTAAGGCTTTAAACATTAAGCTTAAGCCATACAAATACAAATAAAATACAAAAACAATAAAGAAAAACAAAAACAGCATAATTTTTTTTGCTTTTGTTTTTTTAAATTGTTTTTGCTGGTTTTTTGTATTTAGAGTCAAGAAGGCTTTTCGTGGTATCTTAACGTTCACAAAAGTTGCTTACGCTCATGAGAGCGGACGTGTAAACGCGGTTAAAAACCAAAAAAAAAAACGTTTTCTTCTATTAACTGTTTTTTTCAATTACTTACGTTTTCCTTCTACTTAAACTTACAAAATTCCAAAAAAATAAAAATACAAAGTAATAAAAAAATATATACGTTACAGTTAAAACAAAATTTGGCAATAATTTTGGTGGTTAAATAAAACAAAAACAAAAGCAAAATTGTTAAAAAAATACAAAAATCAATTAAAAATATTTATAAAAAAATTTAAAAAAAAAAATCAAATAAAAAGAGTTTTTAAAATATTTTTAAAAAAGTAAAGTTTAACAAAAAATAAATTTAAAAATGCTGGAAGAAAATAACAATGGTCATGTCGCTAATGGTCATTTACCAAATTCAAAGGTGCCTACGACCACCACAACAACAACAACATCAGCCGAAGCTGATATGGCTCAGTCAACTTTGGTAACAAAGTTTATGACTTGGATTGATCCATTTGTTGATTTCTCGTGGTTTATCATTTGCTCCATTGGTTTCATATTTCAGGTGGGTGGATTTATTTCTTTCTCTCTTTTTTTTGTATTTCTATTATTTCTTGTTTTTATAAGATTTTATATGTTAAGGTTGGAATTTCATCAAATGCAATAAAAAAAATAAATAATTTAAACATTTATAATTTTATTAACAAGTCTTGCTGTTAGCTTGTGTTTATTGTAAGTTTTTTTAATTTCTTTTGCTTTTAAAAATGTGTTTATCTTTTTTTGTTTTAATTCGTTTAAAGTTTTAACTTTTTTTTAATGTTTTTTACTTTAAGTCATTAGAAATATAAAACAATATTAAGAAACACGTGATAAATTGTTATCTTTTTTTTTTTTTTTTGTAACTTTAAGGTCAATATGGGTAAAAAAAAATTCCATCAAATAAGTTTAATATTTTTGAAATTTTAGCTGTGTTATAGTAAGAAAGGACGGACAATGTTTAATACTAAACATTTTGGAATGTCTTTTCCATTTTTGGAAAATTTTTGGAAATATTCACTATAAAAATTTTTTCCATTTTTTTCACTAGCTCCTGCCTTTAAGGTCCTTTTGCGATTTCAGCCGTTAGGCAAACTCCAGTTACTTTTGAACACTCGTTTTATTAGGATTAGAACTGGACTCTTCGAATGTTCCATCGTTATCTATAGAAATTTAATTTGGAGTGAAACTTTTCTATAAAAGAAAGAAAATTTTCTATAGAATAGAGTTTAAATCGAAAATTTTCTATAGAATGAACATTTTGATCGAAAATTTTCCATAAGAAATAATTTTTGATCAAAAGTTTTCTATAGAAAATAAATTTTTATTGAAATTTTTCTCTAGAAAAGAAATTTTGATTGAGAATTTTCTATAGAAAAGAGATTTTGATCGAAATTTTTCTATAGAAAGAAAATTTGTTTGGACATTTTCGAAAATTTTCTATAGAAAAAAATATGTTGTTGAAACATTTTTTATATAAAGAAAGAATTATTTGATAAAAAATTGTCTATAGAAAAAATTTTAATAGAACATTTTTTTTATAGAAAATAAATTTTGATTGAAAATTTTCTATAGAAAAGAGAATTTAATCGAAAATTTTCTATAGAAAAGAGATTTTGATTGAAATTTTCTATAGAAAGAAAATTTATTTGAACATTTTCCAAGCTCTTCTATAGAAAGATAATTTTGAATAAAAATTTTCTATAGAAAGAAAATTTCGATCTAAAATTTTCTATATAAAGAACAATCTGATCAAAAATTTTCTATAGATAAGAAATCTTGATAAAAAATTTTTTATATAAAAAAATCAAATCGAAAATTTTCTATAGAAAATCAATTTTTATTGAAAATTTTCTAAGAAAAAGAAAATTTATCGAAAATTTTCTATAGAAAGAAAATTTGTTTGAACATTTTTTATAGAAAAGAAATATTGATCGAAAATTTTCTATAGAAAGAACATTTCAATCGAAAATTTATTACAGAAGAAAAAATTGAATATTTTCTATAGGAAAAAAATTTTGATCTAAAATTTTCTATAGAAAGAACATTTGAATCGAAAATTTTCTATAGAAAAGTAATTTTGATTGAATATTTTCAATAGAAAAGAAATTTTGATCTAAAATTTTATATAGAAAGATAATTTTTAAAGAACATTTTCTATAGAAAGAATATTTTGTGTGAAAATTTTCTATAGAAAAGAAATCTTGATCGAAAATTTCCTATAGAAAGAATATTTAGATCAAAAATATTCAATAGAAAATAAAGTTTGATCAAAAATTTTCTATTGAAAGAAAATTTTCTATAGAAGATAATTGGTTTTGAACATCTTTTATAGAAAAAAATTATATAAAATTTTGTTTAAAAATATCTATAGAAATAAAAATTTGATTTGACATTTTTTATAGAATGAAAATTTTCTATAGAAAAGATATTTTGATCAAAAATATACTATAGAAAGGAAATTTTGATAGAAAGAACCCTTTTTTGGAATATTTCTTAATAAAAAAGAATACTTTTGTACACAATTTTCTATAGAAAGTAAATGTCATCAAAATTGTTGTACAGAAAATTTTTTCATAGACATTTTTATAGAAAAAAATTTAAACGAATTTTATTTCTATAAAAAGAATTTTATTGAAAAATTTCTATTAAAAAAAATTCAATAGAAATGAATTATTTGATGAAACTTTTCTAAAGAAAGAATTGACTGAAAATTTTATAAAAAAAAATACATTTTTTATGAAAAATTTTTAATCATATAGAAAATTTTCTATAGAAAGAATCTTTTGATTGAAAATTTCCTATACAAAGGACATTTTTTTTAATTTCTATAAAATGAAAAAAATTTGCTCAAAACCTTGTATAGAATAAAATTTAATCAAAATTTTTCTTTAAAATAATAATTTTTTGGGAAATTTTCTATGTAAACAAAAATTTTGTAAAATTTTTTTCTAAAGAGAAATAGTTTTAGAAAATTTTTATAACCTACACCACTTTAGTGGGGAGGGTATATTGAATTTGTGCTTATGTTAGTAACGCATAGAATAAATGGTCATGTATACACCTTTAATTATACCAATCGACTCAGAATCAGTTTATGAGTCGATTAAGCCATGTCCGTCCGTACGTCTGTCTGTCCATGTAAACTTTGTAATCAAACTACAGGTTGTAATTTTAAAGATAAAAAATTTGTTTTCAAATCGAAATTGAATTTAAATCGGATCTAAAAAATGAAATTTGTCTACAATTCTTGAAATTTGTTTTAAAATTTTGAAAAAAAAAATCTGAAAATTTCAATATTTTATAATGAAATTTATCAAAACTTGTCTAACAATTCTGAAAATTTGTTTTAAAGTTTTCAAAAAAAAAATTCTGAAAATTTAAATTAAAAGAAAATTTAAATTAAAGAAGAGTTATTGAAGATTTGGATCCCGAAGATATCTGAGATCTTCTAAAAACTGATTTCAACAAACAGACGGACAGACAGACAGACAGACAGACAGACATGGCTTAATCGACCCCGCTCGCTATCTATAAGGATTCAGAATATATATACTTTATAGAACATTTTGGAAATTACAAACGGAATGACAAACTTATATATACCCTTCTCACGAAGGTGAAGGGCATAAAAATATTTTAAATATTAATTAAAAAAAATTTATCAAAATGTGTTCAAAACTACAAATTCCGTCGGTAGATTAGTTGGTGACGTTCTAATCAGTCAGTTCGGAGATCATACATAGCAATCGATCTCAACAGAGATTCTAGTAATGTAGAACACTACGCCTCGGCTAGTGGCGTAGGATCTGGATCTTTGGATCTGCTATAACATACATCCTCTTTTCAAACTAATAAACTACTATTATAATAGAATTTTTAAAGTTTTTTTTTTTTGAAAAATTAAATTTGTTAAGAAAATTTTCTAAAAATTTGAAAAAAAAATTTTCAAAATAATAAAATTAATGAAAAAAAAAATTTTAAAATTTGAAATTTCCAAAAAATAAATTTAAATTAAAAAAAGTTTGAAAATCAAAATGTTGAATGTTCAAAAACTTCAAAATGCCTTCTGTAGATTAGTTAGTGGTGTTGTACTTAGTTAGTCCGAAGATCTTACTTTCGATTCGATGCCACCAGAGATTCTAGTAAAGTAGAGCACTACGGCTTGGTTAGTGGCGTAGGATATAGATCTTTGGATCTGTTATAACATACATCCTGTTTTCAAACTAATAAACTACTATTATAGTAGAATTTTTATCGATTTTTCGAATGAAATTTGTTAAGAAAATTTTCTAAAAATTTTAAAAAAATAATAAAAATAAAAAAATAATAAAAAAAAAAATAATAAAAATAAAAAAATAATAAAATTAATGAAAAAAAACTTCTCAAATTTGAAATTTACAAAAAAAAAATTTAAATTAAAAAAAGTTTGAAAAATCAAAATGTTGAATGTTCAAAAACTTCAAAATGCCTTCTGTAGATTAGTTGGTGGTTTTGTAATCAGTTAGTCCGAAGATCTTACTTTCGATTCCAACAGATATGTTGGTTAAGGAGAACATTACCGGCTAGTGGCCTAGGATCTGGATCTTTGGATGTGATGTTATATACATCATCCTTTAAAACTAATAACAAAATTTTTAACGAAATTTGTTAAGAAAATTTTCTAAAAATTTAGTCCAAATAATAAAAAAAATTCTGTTTCTTTTATGATCGAAACTAATAGTTTTGTAGTTTTAAAACCTCCTCCTTAGTTTTTGCGGAAGCATTAATGCTTAAAGAGCTACGTGACTAAAAGTATTATTTTTCAAATATTAAATAAAGACATAATTAACTGTGAAAAGATAAAATACTAGATATTATTATTAATTTATACATATAATAAATTTTACATTAGTAATAAAATAAATTAAATTATTTAAATATTTTTTCTGGTAAAAATTTAGTTTCCGCCAAAACATGTGAGTTCTTAGACAAAGATTTATATATAAGAAATTTTTTTTAGATTTTTAAAATTTTTGCATAAAAAAGAAACTTGATTTATTTTTTCTTTAGCATAAATTTAAATTCATTCATTTAAAAAAAATTATTTTAATCTTTGTGCAGAACATTAATTTTATTTAACTGGTATTTAAATATAGAAATAACAATATTTAGATAAAACTAAAATTTGTTTAGTGTGAATTTTTGGTGTTTGTTAAATATAATTTATGTTTTTTTTGTTTTATTGTTGTTATTTTTGCTATTTGCTTATAGTTTGTTTAGAATTTTTGTTTTTATTATGATTATTATTTTTGTTTTAGTTTCTTTTGATTAATCAAAACCAAAAAAAAAAAAAAACTAAAAATTAACGGAACTAAATGTTATTTTAAAATTAATTATCACACTTGCTTCCTTCTTGTTGTTTTTATATTTTTCCTTAGATTTCTTTGAAAATATGCTAATTTATTTATTCTTAATAATAAAAAATATGTTTATAACACTATATATGACTTAATTTTTTTTTAAATCTTAAGCCTTGACTCCTGCTGTTTAATATCAAATATCAACTTCTTTTAGAAATTAGTCACCAAAAGTAAACATTTTTTTAACTTCTCATTAGTTAATTATATATTTTATTCATTTTTTTTCTGCTGTTTAACATAAATAATTTACATTATTTTTATTTTGAAAGAAATTCTTAACGCGAAAACAAAAGACTTAAGAACGCAACTCGTTTTTATTTCGTTCTTGTTGTTTTGGTTTTTTGTGATTCGTGTTCTTTGTTTCTTTGTTTTAACTTTGTTTTTGGCGTTTTTTAATTAAATTCACCCTCAAATCCATTAGAATTTGTTTCTTTTTTTTAATTCTTGGAAATTTGTTGTGTTTATACCCTACACCCCGATAGTGGGGAGGAGGGTATTATGCGTTTGTGCTGATGTTTGTAACAAACAAAAATATTGGTCCTACAATCACTTTCTGAGTCGTTTTAGCTTTGTACGTGTGTCTGTCTTTCTGTCTGTCTATCTATCTGTCTGTCTGTCTGTCTGTCTGTCTGTCCGTCTGTCTGTCTGTCTGTCTGTCTGTCTGTCTGTCTGTCTGTCCGTCTGTCTGTCTGTCTGTCCGTCCGTCTGTCTGTCTGTCTGTCTGTCTGTCTGTCTGTCTGTCTGTGTGTCTGTCTGTCTGTCTGTCTGTCTGTCTGTCCGTCTGTCCGTCTGTCTGTCTGTCTGTCTGTCCGTCTGTCTGTGTGTTCATGTAAACCTTGTGCGCACGCTAGAGGTCGAAATTGTCAAGATAATTTTATGAAATTTGGTACATACTCTTCTTAAATCCAAGCACGCTATTGAAAATAGTTGAAATCGGTCCATTATTTCGCCTAGCTCCCATACAACCGTACCTCATAAAAAGGGCTTTTGGATTTATAATTATGTTAAATGTTGTAGAATCTATACAAAAATAAGCAAATCTTGGTTTTATATACACGAAATTGTTCTTTGGACTTTGGCCTACAAAACCATGTTTATTCTGTTTACTTATTATACTCTAAGACGCAACAGCCAAGTCCGTCCATCTGTTATTATCTGCGACTAATATGCTTGCAATAATTTGAATTTGAATATTTTTAATAATAATTTTTTTTAACATCTTAAAACTAGGTTGAAATTGTAAAAACTATCTAACCCACTTTTAATGTAATAATAATTCATTAATAAAGAAGGTCAAGGAATTTGTTTGGTGACAAACTTGCCTTAAAAAAAAACAAACATAATTTAATTATAAAACATAATTCAAAACAAGTTACTCTAAATAAATGTAATATTTTATTAACTAAAATAATTTGTTAATAATGGGTTGCAGCCTTAAATAAAAAAGTAGGTATAAAATCTCAAAAATTCCCTTTTATTATACATACAAAAAAAAAAAAAACACCGTTAATCTTTTAATTTATTTTCCTCTTCAACATCTGCCATATATTTATAATTGTTTTTCTTTGGATTTATATTTTTTATACGTTTCTTTTGTTTAAGCGTTTTTTTATTTTATTTTAAATTATGTTTTATTTTTGTCCCTACCCTCGGGTAAGTGTTTTAGTATAAATATCTTATAATTCATTTAAATTTCGTGAGCTTGGTGTTTAAGTAAAAATATATACATTTGTAACGCCTTAAGGTGTTGATACAGAGAATAACATTTATTCATTGTTTTTTGTATACCTTTCAACTTCGTGGGAAGGGTACATATAAGTTTGTTATTCCACTTGTAATTTTTGTAATATAATTTTCCCAACATTTGAAGTATATATGTATTCCCCGAGTCCTTATAGATAGCGGGGTCGATCTGTCCGTCTTTCCGTCTGTCCATATGTCCGTCTGTCTGTCCGTCTATCCGTCTGTCCATGTGTCCGTCTGTCTGTCCGTTAGTGAGTCTCTCTGCTGTCTGTCTGTCCGTCCATGTTTATGAATGTCGATGAGCTTTACGTGAACATCTGTCATGTTGGTCTTATTTCACGGTGGCTTTCGTGACGACTTACCAACGCTCCTTTGTGTGTCTTACACGCGGATGGCAATTTTTGTACATGGTTCTGCCTGTCCATAAACAATCACTTTGCTCAAGTACTCGAGCTATCTAATCTCTGACCATTGCTGCTCCGTTGTTTAACTTCCGAGATGTAAAAACATCACTGCCTTTTACAATCATACAGATGGAATGGCTTCTGTTAAGTCGGCAACAGCATCTAGAGATGTAATCGGTAGTCGGAAACATGAATCCATTAAATAAGCCGAAGACTTTAATCTTAATCACAGAAAACACTTTGGATCCCATGTCAAATCATTCCAAGGAAAGCCCGAGGATACATTTGATCATCACTAGTTTATAGTCCCGCCAGACTAGAGGTACTGGTAGCACCTTTATACCCCGGGATTGCAATCACAGCAAGATGGAGTCTTTCATCAAGGAAATATGCCCCGGGGGGAGTGTGGGAAGGGTATTAATGTCGAAGTGCTTTACGTGAACACCTGCCGTGTTGGCCCATTTCACGGTGGACTTTTTTCAACCACTGGGTGAGCTTTTGTCTGTCTGTCCGTCCGTCAGTCAGTCTCTCTGTCTGTATCGTATTGTATAAGATACCTTTCATCCATGACCATTCAACCATGCACACTTCTCATTAATCCGACACACTCATAAGAGAACAACATCTGACACACTCACTCTAGGTAAGATCTAACCAACCAACTCATTTCCAACGTTAACTCCTCTGTGGGGTATCTGTTGACATTCGGCAACAGCACCGAACTTATCCCGAATTATAGATTTTACCGTGCATCCGGCCGACCCTTTCTCTTCCCGCGAATTTGGGTTCAAACCACAGCTACTAGTTAGTCAAATCATTCCAAGAAAAGGCCTAGGACACATTTGATCATCACCAGATACTGGTAGCACCTCTATACCCCGGGATTGCAATACACGAAGATGGGGTCTTTCATCAAGGAAACATGCCCCGGTTGGTCCATGTGTGTGTTGAAACCAGTTTTCAGAAGATATCTGCAAGATATGAATCTTCAATAATTCTATCAAACATACTTTCGAAAAGATCAAATCAAGATCAAATCGATCCATAAATAATGGAAATATAAGCAAAAAAATCGAAACAACATCTGAAAATTTTATCAAAAAATTAAAATGTTTGCGACTTTCTGGTACTTTTTCGTTACTTAATTGGTACTTTTTGGGTTTTCAGAATTATTAAGTCTAGAAACATAGAAGCACACATATAGGATCCTGATGGAATGAACATTTAAAAGACAAAACTCTTTTGGTACTTTTTTGTTCTTCAAACTGGTACTTTTTGAATATTTGAATATTTAACCTAAAAATATAGAATTAAACACGCAGCATACTGATTGAACGAAAATCTATAAAAGAGGACTTACTGGTACTTTTTCACTTGGTACTTTTTGGGTTTTTCTGCAATATTGAACTTCTTCTAGAAACCTTCTTCTGCAATATTGAACCTTCTTCTAGATTTTACAAAAATCGTCCTAGATTTGATACTATCTCCAGAAAATCCAATTATCTTAAATATACATATCTGAGTTAAAGTAAAATTCAACATGCTTTATTTATATACCTATAACTAGTGCAGGGTATCATATTGTCAACCATGCTTAACTATACTTTCAAGCTTGTTATACCCTACACTACTTCAGTGGGGAGGGTATATTGGATTTGTGCTGATGTTTATGAAGCTCAATAATATTGGTCCTATACCCACATTAAAGTATACTTATTGGCTTAGAATCATTTTCTGAGTCGATTTAGCTCTGTCCATCCATCCGTCTGTCTGTCCGTCCGTCTGTCTGTATGTCCGTTTGTCTGTCTGTCTGTTTGTCTGTCCGTCCGTCTGTCTGTCTGTCTGTCTGTCTGTCTGTCTGTCTGTCTGTCTGTCTGTCTGTCTGCCTGTCTGTCTTCCTGTCTGTCTGTCTATCTATCTGTCTGTCCATGTAATGTTGTAATCTGTTTAGGGTATTATAAGGTCGGCCTCGCCCGACTATAACCTTTTACTTGTTTTTTCATTTGTGTTTTGAAAAAGTTATTAAGACCCTTAACATTTCTGTTAAACACTTTGGTATTTCAATTATTTTTGTAATATTTTTTTAAATTTCCTTTAATGACAAAGTACCATAATACTTTATTTATATTTAATTAACTAAAGTATAGTAATAGTATTTCGTATCGTAATTTAATAACATATAACAATAACAAACTGTCAAAATTTTACTTAAATTGCTTTTAGTTTTTTTCCTAAAGAATTGCTTTATTTCTTGAAATTTTGTGCTTCAATAGTTTGGCTGCAGCAGCAGCAGCAGTTCATCGAGTACAATCACTGACCTTCCTTAACCTGTTGTTAAGTATCACAGGTTTCTGTTTCTTATAGCAATTTTTTTCCATCAGTATTATTTTATGCATTTGTATCTTTTGTTTTTAATTTTTATTTTTTCTTACTATTGTTGTTAATTTATTTTGCTTTTATTTTTTTATTATTATGCTGTATCTGTGTGTGTTTTGTTTTTCGTTAAAGTTACCTTTAAATAACATCTTTAATGTCAATATTTTTTAACTTAAAACTGATAAAAAAACGTTTGTGGAGTTGATTTATAACATGTGCAAGTTTAACCGATAATTTAGTTATGAAGTTGTAATTGAGTAGTCGATTTTTGGTCTGTTTTTAAGGGAGTAGAATTGTTTAAGCCAAATTATTTAATAACTAGGTTGCTACATTAAAATTAATATACCAAAGAAGAGGCATTGATTTTGTGAGTAGATTTTTAAAACGATTTCAATCTTTATTACAGGTTATTGGTTTGATATTGACAGAACTAAACAGTCATAGTTGGTCAATTAAATTGACAGGTAAAATGACAGGCTTTCAATAAGTAGAGTAGATGAGTGTATAAACTGGTTTGTCTGTCTGTTTGTTTTAAATGTTTTATTTCTTTTAGATAAACTACAAAAAACCTTTATTTTATTGCTAATAATAATATTTAACACATTTTTTATTTAGTCCCTGAGAAAAAAACCTTAAAAAATATTTAAACTTTAACCACGTTAGCGCGTGGTTTATTCTAAATTATGCAATTAAAATTAACATCAATGTTATATAAATAATTTATTGTAACAGTTTTTTCATACTTTTTATTATTTTATATTCTTTAAAAAAAACATTAAATCACTTATACATTGTTATTGCTTTAGTTTGTAGCTCACACATCAATAGCACTTGTTTCTTAAGTCTTTTGTTAGGTGTTGTGCTACTTGCCATTAAACAAAAAAAAAAACTTGCAATTATTTTGTTTAAATGTGGGCCATTAAATTTTGTTTAGCGTAAAAATAAAAAAAATAAACTAAAAATTTTATCTTGAATATAAAAATCACTTAAATGTGAATTTATTTTAATTAAATGAAACTAGTTCTCTTGAGTAATATTTTAAATAGAAATAGGAAGATATAATAAAATCAAATGGAGGTTTATTAGACAGTTTTTAGCAACAGGAAGTGATTTTCTTTTTTTTTCTAAAGAATTGTTAAGTAGTTTTAAGAAAAAACTCATAAAATCAAAAATTTTAAAAGTTAATTGAATGTCAAAGACAAAGTAAACCAAGACAATTATAGTTAAAAATAATAATAGAAATATTTTGTTATCTTGTTCTTTTGCCGAACAATATGTCATATTTAAAGTTTTAGTTATAACCATCTAAAAAGGCCGTTGCTTCCCGTTAGCAATATTTATTGTCTTTTTCTCTTAATAATTCATTAATATTAACCACACTTTGGCTTATATTCCCCTTTGTAATTATAACTTATGTACAGTTTTTGTTTATGTTTTCAAAAAATTATCATACACGATCTGTAATTACTTTTAATGAAAACAAGTTTTTAATTCTCTTAATAGTTATAATTAATAATAAGCTATGTAAATATCTTAAAATTTCAAAAGGGCATTCATTGATTATTTGTTATATTTTTATAAACACAACAATAAACAGCATAACAACAAAAAACAACTTAAATTGTAATTACTGGTGGGCTAGTTACTAATTTTTGAGTAAATAATTCCTAGACGGACGGCCTGGGAGGGGGACAGACATATAGGCAGATACATAGATAGATCGGTAGATAGATAGATAGATAGATAGCTAGATCGATAGATATAGATAGATAGATAGATAGATAGTCGATAGCTCGCTCT
>NW_023996443.1:0-20000 GCF_015586225.1 Lucilia sericata | reverse complement strand
TTCGAGACACTATATTCAAAAAGGGTTAACTTAAAATAAATCAGTTTAATATGAATAATATTGAACAAATTTATATTTACTTTAAATTTTGATCACAAATTTATACCAGACTTGAGAAATGCATTGAGTAATCAATCACAAACTTTGGCTCAAGATTGGGCTAGCACTTTTTGCAGAATTTCATAACGTTTACGAGCAGTAGGTTTCATACAATAGAAAGGTTTCAGACTTAGAAATAATTGATTAGGAGGTCTTGCCTCACCCTCCCTATAGTCTAGACCTTGGTCCGTTCGCAGAAAGCAGAACACACTAACTCTCTGGGGTTCGCTCTACTACAGAACAGGGTATACGAAATTGTCTTGATTTGTGAGACATTACTATTTAGCAGTAATTTTACTTAAACAAAAACCCTAAAATTATCATCATATCTAAACCAGAGCTAAACTAATTGACCTTTAAATAAGGACAAGAAAGCAAAGTAAACATAAAAACAAATATAAGTGGCAGTTAATATTGGCAATTTATATGCAAAAATTGTTAAGTCATATAATTTTACCTTAGTAACGTGCAAAAATAAAATAACATTTAAATAGCTAAAGAAGAAGTGAGAAAAAAACTCAACACCAACTGCATTTCAAATGAATTTGCAGTTTTTAAACAACATTAATCAAAATTACAAGTGCAATACAAAAAAAATACTTAAACAAAAATAAAATTACTAACTATTTGTTAAATATATTAGCAGTATAGGTTACATTTAAATATGGGTTTAAGAGTCATATTAATAGTTCTTAAGTATATAGATTTTTGTGTAATTCAACAAATCATAATGGTTTTTAACAATTACAAATGTTCATAGATATTTTTCATAATTTGCTGACATGGCAAAAACTAAAGACAAATTTACAATTGCAGTTGAAAGGGGCTTGTTTTTCTAACAAAACACTTCGACTAGTGTATGTTCAAATCATAATTGATGATTTTAATTATAGTGATTGATGTTTACAGCGAATAATACATTGTTTGGCTTAATGTAACTTATTAATTACACTTAATATTTCATGTTCTTCGTTAAAAGCATTTGATTGTAAAGTTTATTACTATTTTATTATTCTGTTTTTATTTTCGATATTAATGAATATTAATTATTGACAGTCAGCAAGTTTTCTATAGACATTGTATAATTTAGATTAACCATAGAAATAGAATACACGTGTAAAATATTATTTGAAACCGGTTTGTCTTTTAAATCTTGTGTTTTTATTATTAAGACGTAATTTGTGATAATTTCGTAATCTTAATTTTGCGTCAAGGGGTCAAATTTTTAATTGCATAATTATTTTGTTATAGTTTATTTTGCTCTTTAGCATTGATCTGTGAACCGGTAAGAGGTTAAAAGAAAAGCTCACAAATAATTTAAGCAGTTATGACTATAATTTGGAAAATTTCGTTAACAAGTTATTGTTTATAATCAATTATTCAAAGTAATTCAAAATTTAATCAATTTTATTTTTCTCATTTCAGGTATGTAAATCGATAACGGGTTTTCTTTATTATGAAATGGGATGACTGTTAAGTTTTTAATATACTTTACGTTTTTTCCCTTTAAAAATGTTCTAGATATAACGTTTTTTAAAATTTTATACCCTATCCTCATGATAGTGTAAGTATAAGGCCAAAAATATTGCCTTACACCCATTAGTTATTAGTTTCGTTAGTTGTTTGTTTGTTACGTTAGGTTAGTTGTTCGTTAGTCGTTAGTTAGTTCGTTCGTTAGTTAGTTAGTTTATTAGTTAGTTTGTTAGTTCGATTAGTTGTTCTTCGTTCGTTCGTTCAGTCGTTCGTTTTAAGTTAGTTCGTTAGTTCGGTCAGTCGTTTAGTTATTCGTTCGTTCGTTCGTTCGTTCGTTCGTTCGTTCGTTCGTTCGTTCTTCGTTCGTTCGTTCGTTCGTTCGTTCTTTCGTTCGTTCGTTCGTTTTTATCGTTCGTTCGTTCGGTTCGTTCTGTCTGTTAGTTCGTTAGTCGTTCGTTAGTTCGTTCGTTCGTTCGTTCGTTATTCGTTCGTTCAGTTCGTTCTTCGTTCGTTCGTTCGTTCGTTCGTTCGTTAGTTCGTTCTTCGTTCGTTCGTTCGTTCTTCGTTCGTTCGTTCGTTGTTCGTTCGTTCGTTCGTGTCGTTCGTTTCGTTCGTTTCGTTTCGTTCGTTAGTTCGTTAGTGTCGTTAGTTCGTCGTTCGTTCGTTC
Organism: Lucilia sericata; assembly: GCF_015586225.1. Classification (NCBI taxonomy): domain Eukaryota; kingdom Metazoa; phylum Arthropoda; class Insecta; order Diptera; family Calliphoridae; genus Lucilia; species Lucilia sericata. Next base: position 17,761 of record NW_023996443.1, on the reverse strand, counting down.
TTCGTTCGTTCGTTCGTTCGTTCTTCGTTCGTTTCGTTCGTTTCGTTCGTTCGATTTTCGTTCGTTCGTTTCGTTCGTTCGTTCGTTCAGATTCGTTCTGTTCGTTCTTCGTTCGTTCGTTCGTTCGTTCGTTCGTTTCGTTCGTTCTTCGTTCGTTCGTTCGTTCGTTCGTTCGTTCGTTCGTTCGTTCTTCGTTCGTTCGTTCGTTCGTTAGTTCGTTTCGTTCGTTCGTTCGTTCGTTCGTTCGTTCGTTCGTTCGTTCGTTCGTCGTTCGTTCGTTCGTTCGTTCTCGTTCGTTCGTCGTTCGTTCGTTCGTTCGTTCGTTCGTTCGTTCGTTCGTTCGTTCGTTCGTTCGTTCGTTCGTTCGTTCGTTCGTTCGTTCGTTCGTTTTTTTCGTTCGTTCGTTCGTTCGTTCGTTCGTTTCGTTCGTTCGTTCGTTCGTTCGTTCGTTCGTCGTTCGTTCGTTCGTTCGTTCGTTCGTTCGTTCGTTCTTCGTTCGTTCGTTCGTTCGTTCGTTCGTTCGTTCGTTCTTTCGTTCGTTCGTTCGTTCGTTCGTTCGTTCGTTCGTTCGTTCGTTCGTTCGTTCGTTCGTTCGTTTCGTTCGTTCGTTCGTTCGTTCGTTCGTTCGTTCGTTCGTTCGTTCTTCGTTCGTTCGTTCGTTCGTTTCGTTCCGTTTTCGCGCTTTTCCCGTCGTGTCTCTTCGGTTTCTCCCCCCTGTTTCTCCCGCGGCGCCTAAACTCTTTCAAGCATCGAAATTAGTCAAAAAACTAATAAGGAAGCAGGAACTCGATTGACCGATTTTTGACAAAAAATTTAAATAATAAAATAGCACAGCAAGGGTGAACTGAAATCTTATATCCGGACAACAGATATCAAATCATCTTAAGTAAAAATCTATGTTCAATAAATATTCTTCATTTAAAATAGAAAAGCCTTTAGGTTGTTAAAAACAAATAAAATATTCTAATAAAAATGAATTTTAAAACCAAAAGCACTAACAACATATAAATAAATCATAAATTATACCATACAAAAAGCCGGTTAATTCTTGATTTTAGCAGAAGAAAAAAATATAGAAAACTTGCATATTATTTGTGTTTTTCATTATTTCATTAACACCTTTTAAAATAATTGCAAAAAAGAGCAAAACAAATCCAGTATTAAAATGAAATGTCATGCCAAGTCATAATTCCCATCAGTTTTTATAATATAGTGTTTTTTTTTTGTTAAATAAATGCATCATTGAATTAAAAAGCATAACTAAACGCTATAAAAATACGGCAAAACAAGAATTAAAGCACCAGAGGTAAACAAACAAACTTAAAAACTCGTGAAATAGAGATGCTTGTCATTAACACAAATAAAAAACTAGCCACTGCTTAAAAATGCTTAAATAAACCATAAAACGAAGTAAAACAAAGTTAAAATGAAATTAAAGAAATAATGAAGAGTTTTTTTAAGCTGAAAACGCAGAAAATTGTAAATTTGTTAAACAAACCAAAATTTAAAACAAACTAAAGTCATTTTTAAATATTTGTCTATGACGTTTTATTTAAACAATTAACAACTCAATGTAAAATGATTACACAAATTACAAAATAATTGAAAAATCTTTAGACATTAACAAACAAGAACAAATTTTATTAAGTTTTTACAATAAATTTGCAATGTTTACTTGTGCTATTGTATTGTGATGTTTATATAAAATATTTTGTTAAATTTATTTAATATTTAAACAAAAGACTTTAAGCAATAAACAAACACAAACTAGAAGTGCATATAAGTCATGATGAAACAAAAGACTTAAGAAACATACTGGCAGGTGCTAGTTGTATGCAGTTATTGTGTTTTCTTTTTAAGCTTTATTGTTTAAGATTTGAACAATTAAATTCTTTAATGAATTTTTAATCATATTGAGTCATTAATCATATTTTGCAAATATCTAGAGAATAATTAACTTTATAGAATTTATTAATTAATAAAAGTTTTGTGTGCATTATATTTGATTAATGCCTTTTATAAATATCTATAACTTTGGAAACAAAAAAACTCTTTAGAAAACTGTTAATGGTTTGTATAGAGATCTATGAATGAGGATATATTTGGTTAACAAAACACCAAAGTTTCATGACAGATTTGGGAAGTCATAAAGAATAACTTTTAAGTTTATATTAGGGCTCTGCAAAAGTCTTTGACAAAGCTTCGTTGAAGCTTTAGTTTGCACTTTCTTTAAACTTATATAAAGCTTTATATAGAATTTTTAAAAAACAGAACTAGTACTAGAACAGAACTAGAACAGAACTAGAGCAGAACTAGAACAGAACTAGAACAGAACTAGAACAGAACTAGAACAGAACTAGAACAGAACTAGAACAGAACTAGAACAGAACTAGAACAGAACTAGAACAGAACTAGAACAGAACTAGAACAGAACTAGAACAGAACTAGAACAGAACTAGAACAGAACTAGAACAGAACTAGAACAGAACTAGAACAGAACTAGAACAGAACTAGAACAGAACTAGAACAGAACTAGAGCAGAACTAGAATAGAACTAGAACAGAACTAGAACAACTAGAACAGAACTAGAACAGAACTAGAACAGAACTAGAACAGAACTAGAACAGAACTAGAACAGAACTAGAACAGAACTAGAACAGAACTAGAACAGAATTAGAACAGAACTAGAACAGAACTAGAACAGAACTAGAACAGAACTAGAACAGAACTAGAACAGAACTAGAACAGAACTAGAACAGAACTAGAACAGAACTAGAACAGAACTAGAACAGAACTAGAACAGAACTAGAACAGAACTAGAACAGAACTAGAACAGAACTAGAACAGAACTAGAACAGAACTAGAACAGAATAGAACAGAACTAGAACAGAACTAGAACAGAACTAGAACAGAACTAGAACAGAACTAGAACAGAACTAGAACAAACTAGAACAGAACTAGAACAGAACTAGAACAGAACTAGAACAGAACTAGAACAGAACTAGAACAGAACTAGAACAGAACTAGAACAGAACTAGAACAGAACTAGAACAGAACTAGAACAGAACTAGAACAGAACTAGAACAGAACTAGAACAGAACTAGAACAGAACTAGAACAGAACTAGACAGAACTAGAACAGAACTAGAACAGAACTAGAACAGAACTAGAACAAAACTAGAACAGAACTAGAACAGAACTAGAACAGAACTAGAACAGAACTAGAACATAACTAGAACAGAACTAGAACAGAACTAGAACAGAACTAAACAGAACTAGAACAGAACTAGAACAGAACTAGAACACTAGAACAGAACTAGAACAGAACTAGAACAGAACTAGAACAGAACTAGAACAGAACTAGAACAGAACTAGAACAGAACTAGAACAGAACTAGAACAGAACTAGAACAGAACTAGAACAGAACTAGAACAGAACTAGAACAGAACTAGAGCAACTAGAACGAACTAGAACAGAACTAGAACAGAACTAGAACAGAACTAGAACAGAACTAGAACAGAACTAGAACAGAACTAGAACAGAACTAGAACAGAACTAGAACAGAACTAGAACAGAACTAGAACAGAACTAGAACAGAACTAGAACAGAATAGAACAGAATTAGAACAGAACTAGAACAGAACTAGAACAGAACTAGAACAGAACTAGAACAGAACTAGAACAGAACTAGAACAGAACTAGAACAGAACTAGAACAGAACTAGAACAGAACTAGAACAGAACTAGAACAGAACTAGAACAGAACTAGAACAGAACTAGAACAGAACTAAACAGAACTAGAACAGAACTAGAACAGAACTAGAACAGAACTAGAACAGAACTAGAACAGAACTAGAACAGAACTAGAACAGAACTAGAACAGAACTAGAACAGAACTAGAACAAGAACTAGAACAGAACTAGAACAGAACTAGAACAGAACTAGAACAGAACTAGAACAGAACTAGAACAGAACTAGAACAGAACTAGAACAGAACTAGAACAGAACTAGAACAGAACTAGAACAGAACTAGAACAGAACTAGAACAGAACTAGAACAGAACTAGAACAGAACTAGAACAGAACTAGAACAGAACTAGAACAGAACTAGAACAGAACTAGAACAGAACTAGAACAGAACTAGAAAAGAACTAGAACAGAACTAGAACAGAACTAGAACAGAACTAGAACAGAACTAGAACAGAACTAGAATAGAACTAGAACAGAACTAGAACAGAACTAGAACAGAACTAGAACAGAACAGAACTAGAACAGAACTAGAACAGAACTAGAACAGAACTAGAACAGAACTAGAACAGAACTAGAACAAACTAGAACAGAACTAGAACAGAACTAGAACAGAACTAGAACAGAACTAGAACAGAACTAGAACAAACTAGAACAGACTAAACGAACTAGAACATACAGAACAGAACTAGAACATAACTAAATAAAGAACTAGAACAGAACTAGAACAGAACTAGAACAGAACTAGAACAGTACTAGAACAAATTATGTATTTCCTCCTTGCCTTTAAAAATCATTGAACTAGAACTGAACTAGAAAACTAACTAGAACAGAACAAGAACAAAACTAGAACAGAACTAGAACAAATCTAGTATTTCATTGATAAAATATTAAAAGAATTTAATATAAATGAATATCTATTCTACAAAGATTAACATAGCATCAAGTTCGTTTCTTAAATCTTTTGTTTTTATTAGCAAAATTTATATCAAACTAAAACTAAATATTCATTAAAAAAATATATAAACATCATCAATATTCCTCTATATTAATATAACAAATTCCTCAAAAATTTAAAAAAAAGTAACAAGTTTGTTTCTTAAATCTTTCATTGATTTGAGCACGTTTATTTGTTATTTATTTGTTGACGTTAAAACAAAGTTTATTCCCCTTTTGCTTTAACGAAATAGCTTAGGTTAATATTTAAATTTATAATTAATATAAATGATTTTTTTCTTATAAATTAATTCATATATCAAACTTTAATAATACGTTAAGGTTCAAAGATTTTATGACAAATTTTCGAAATCATCCAGGTATGGCTAAATAGTTAGTAAATACTTATCAAAAAAGTACAAAGTTTTTTATTAACAAAAAGCTAATAAAATGATTTTAATGTTTTATAAAGCATACTTATATAATATTTATAGAAAACCATTAAAAGGTGCAGAATGGTGGAAAATTTGAAATAATTGTAAAATATATTTTAGTATATTTTATATAATTACTGGTATAAATGTATTTGTTTTATATTATTACTTTTTATAATAATTATAAAAAATTTTGTTTCTTTTTTTATAAAATTCTATAAAATTATTATTTATGTTTATTATTTGTTTCGCATTTAGTTATGCTTAAATAAGTTTAATGTACATATTGTTCAAATGTCGTATATTGTATATATGACTTACTTCCTCTGTAGTTGTTAGCTTGTTTTGTAAAAAGAACTGATCTAAAAGTTATATAAGTAATAAAAACCCAAACTAGTTTATTAGCCAGCTTTTAAAGTTTTATTTTAGAATTGTATTTGCAAAAGTGAGTGGATTTTGTTGGACAAAAATTATTTTATTGCAAGCTGTAAAATTCATTTATTAGTTATTGAAAATTTAAATAGATTTTAAATAAGTTTTGTAATTATTGAAGTTATTTAAGATTGAGTAGTTACTGTATATAGGATTCAAGTCAGGGTCCAATCGTCTTTACAAGGTTTAATTTCAGGTCTTTGTAAGTCTTATTTTTATATCATTTTGATGCAGATAATTCGTTTCATTCATAGATCTTTATATGGTCTAATTGTATATCATATTAGGCCAGATCATGAATGCCATCCTTGCTAACTTTGAAGTAGAAATTTGACTTCAAGGTTCAATTGAAGTTAGGTCTCTATAAAAAGCCCAATATGTCTGGACGGATCATGGGTCTTTAATCTTAGTTCTGTATATAATTCAATTCTGGTTCTTTATAGAATTTAATCCTAGTTAATTTTGTACTAAAAGTTTGGCTTCATGATATGGCCCAATTCAATCTCAGTTCTTTATATGATCCAATTAATTTTAAAATAGGAGTCTGGTTTCAATTGAAGTTCATTCTTAAGTAAAAATTTGGCTTCATTGTAGACCCAATCCTTTGCCATTTGGAATAACAAGATTTTGTAGAAACCTATTGTAGGTCTGTAGAAAAGTCTATGGATCTGTCTGTAGAATATACTATAAATCAGTCTTACTATAGACTGATCTAGACTATATTTCAGTCTATAGTCAAGACTATAGATCGCCTACATATAGTGAAGGCTGAAGCAAATACTATAAATATTTCAGTCTGTAGACAAGAATATAGATCAATAGTCAAAGCTCCAGATCTCCTGTAGTAAAAACAATAGATCTATTTATAGTCAAGACTACATATCAGTCTACAGTCAAGACTATAGATCGTCTATAGTAAAGACTATAGATTATTCTGTCTAAAAGACTATTGATCAGTCTATAGTCAAGACTATGGATCAGTCCATAGAATCTGTAGTAAACACTATGGATCAGTCTGTAGAATAGATTATAGGTTAGTATGTTATAAAGAGGTTCAATCGCAGATCTTTCTATGATCAAAATTGGAATCAATTGTAGACCTTTAATCTTAAAAATTTATAGGGATCGATTGAAGATCTTCATAAGGTCCAATCACAGTTCTTTGACTTTTTGTAGAGGCAATCCTTTGCCATTTGAAAACACAATTGCAGATCTATTAAAATCGTAAGATTTTATAGAAACCTGTTGTAGGTCTATAGAAAAGTCTATGGAACTGACTGTAGAATATACTATAGATCAGTCTTATTATAAACTGATCTAGACTAAATTTCAGTCTATAGTCAAAACTATAGATCGTCTGTTGTAAATACTATAGATCAGTTTATAGTCAAGAATATAGATCGGTTTATAGTCAAAGCTATAGATCTCCTGTAGTAAAGACAATAGATCAGTTTGTAGAGGCTATAGATCAGTCTGTCTAAAAGACAATAGAACAGTCTACAGTCAAGACCATATAGCAGTCAAAGCTATAGATCTCCTGTAGTATAGACAATAGATCAGTTTATATTGAAGACTATAGATCAGTCTGTCTAAAATACAATAGAACAATCTACAGTCAAGACTATAGATCAGTTTGTAGAAAAGACTATAGATCAGGATGTAGAAAACACTATAGATCAGTCTGTATTAAAGACTGTGGATCAGTCAGTAGCATAGATTATAGATCAGTCTGCTGTAAAGAGGTCCAATCGCAGCTCTATCTAGGAACAAATTTAAAGTAAAAGTTTGGCTTGAATGGTAAATCCGATTGTAGGTCTTTATATGATCGAATTCTAGGTATTTATAAGGTCAAATGTCCTATTTCTGATTGGCAATTTTGAAACACAATCTCAGGTGTTTATAACTGCCAGTTGTAGGTAATTTTGAAGTAAAAATTCGGTTTTAATTGTAAGACTTGATAGAGCTCAATTGTATGTCTTTATAAGGTATAATTGCAACTTTTTATTCAAGATAAAATTAGATCTTGAAGTTCAATCTTAGGTCTAAACATATAATATTTTGAAAGAGAAATTTGATTTAAAACGTGGGTCATGCTATGTGTGAAAAATGTATATGTCTATTAAAACCGAATTAAGAGTGAAATTTCAAGGTAGATTGTTATTATGTTAATAACAACAAATTAATACAATTTGTGTAAATTTCGAAAATGCTTATTTTCCCTTACAAGCTGTTTATATAAGTTTTCTGTAGATTTGGATAATTTGAAAATAATTTTAAATTTAGATGATTTAAATTACCTGAGAAAAAAAGTTTCTCTATTTACAAAAATACTATAAATAACGTGTTTAACATTTTGACATTTTCAAAAACGTAACTTTTTAATTTAAATTATCTTAGGCTCTAGTCACCTACACCGACAAAAGAAAAAAAAGAAGTACCTAAAAATTAACCTAATTATACAATTATTTATAGCCTACTTTCTTCCAATTGTTATTACTTAACCACCAAAAATACAAGTACAATCTTTTACACTTTAATTTAGGTAATTTATGGTTAAAAGCTGGCAACGAAAATTACACAGAAAGAAAAAAATCAGTTTTTTATTTTGCATGTCAAACTGTCATGATGTGAACTCTGAACGTGACAAGATAAAAACAAAAAAGAAATAAAATAATAACAAGCCATGAAGAATAAAAATAAAAACACACAAAGAGATATGAACAAAAAACAATTGTTTTATTTTAAAATTTATTTAACACCGACAAGTGTTACTGCCACTATTAAGCCACTACTAGTGTTTGACAGTGGCTTATGAAAAATCACACAAAACAAATCTAAAAACCACAACAAACCAACAAACTACCAACGAACAGCAAAATTGTGGTATTGACTCATTCATACACACATATATACATATACTGATCATAATGCATAAATATGGCTTAAAACACAAAATGCAAACTTTAAATGAAAACAAAACTTTTACAGACTACTTTACACACACTGTGTGTTAGTGTATGTTTGTTTGTTTGTATGTATGTAATATCTAAAATCGTAAATAGTATCTTGTTGACCTAGTTTTTTAAAAGTTTTAAATTTTGCCGGCTTAGAAATAAAAACAAAAACAAAACTTCATAGAGCCTGTTTAAAGGCTAAGTCAGATTTGTTAGATATATAAACATTACTTCAGGTTTACACACTGACTGCATTCACATTAAAATTACAAGTTTTTTATTTACACTTTATAATTATTTGTTTAACTAAAAGTAGCCAAGTTTTGTGTTTTGTGTTGGCAAACAAATTATTGTCTCTCTCTAAGCTTTTTATAAAGTTTATTTGTTTAGTTTGTTTTTCTAGCTTCTTATAAAATTTCGGGGGCAAATTTCCAATAGAACTCAAAAAAGCTTTTTTTGTGTTGGTTTTAACTGGGGTAGGGAACGAATTAAATGTGTACTATTGTCTAAAATTTAAAATCGAGAAGCTTGAGAAACTGCTAAAGATTTGAACAAAACAAATTTTTAACACCTAACCCGAAAATTTTTGGGCTTCAGTTTCAGCTCTTTATAAAAGGAAAATTTAACTTCATTATCATGTTTAATCATAGATGATTCTGTATAAGGTCCAACCAAGGTCCAATTGAAAATCTTTTATAAGGTTCAATCGAGGCTCATTTTGAAGAAAAAGTTTAGATTCTAACTTTGGTCTTTTTAAGAACTAATGTACGTCCTTTCTATATAGAAATTTGGTCTAAATTATGAAGTTTAATAGTTGATATTGATATGGTCGTTGCACCGATCGTTTATATCAATAGTATGTATTTATTAGGTCCAATCATTGATCTTTATAAGATTCAATCATGAATCATCTTGAATCAAAAAGTTGTATTCAATCATTAGACTTAGGATTAGGATTTAATCGCATGTGATTTGGCTTAATGATAGGTCTTTATAATGACCTGACGTAGGTTTTTATGAGGTTTAATTGTGGAGTTTTACACAGTATATAGTAGGTGTTCATAAGGTCCACTCATAGACCTTTATAGGTTTCAATCGTGGATCTTTTTGAAGTAAAAATTTAGCTTAAATCATTGTCTTTATAATATTTAATCGCAGGTCGCTATAAATTATATTTAACGCGTCCAATCTTAATTCTCTATAAGGTCCAAATATAAAACTTTAAAAGATTCAAATGTAGATCTTTATAAGATCAAGTAGAGTTATAAAATACATCATTATATGTTCCAATTCTAGGTGTTTATAAGATCAAATCAAAGCTCTTTATAAGCTCCGATCATGAGTCATTTTAAACCAAATATCTTAACATCAATTGTAGGTCCTTTTGATATAAAAATTTCACTTAAATTTTATACCTTTATAAAGTCCAATCGCAGATCCTTATAAGATTCCTTCGTAGATGTTTATAAAGTTCTATCATAGGATTATATAGTCAAATTGTCCAAATGTAGATGTTAACAAAGTCCAATAGTAGGTTTCTGTAAAGTCAGATAGTAGATCTTGATAAAGTCATATAAGAGATCTTTAATCTTCGATTTTTAAAAGTTACAATCTTAGAACTTTAAACAATTTTATCACAGATCTTTATAAAGTCCACTCATAGGTCTTTATAAGTTTTTATCAAGGAACATTTAAAAAAAAGTTTATCATAATCATATATTCCGACATGATAAAATTGTAGAACCTTCTGATGTGGATCTTATATTTTTACAAAGCCCGATCGCAAGTCATTATAAGATCTAATCGCAGAGCTGTAGAAAGATCAATTGAAGAAATTTATAAGGTGAAATCGTATGTCATTATAAAGTCCAATCGTAGAACTTTATAAGGTTTAATGGTAGATATTTTTCAATTGTATAATCGTAAAACTCTATAAGGTTCAATTATAGATCTTTGTAAAGTCAGTTCATACGATCTATGTCGGGCGAAAGCATAAGTCCTCTATAAGGTCCAATCATTACTCATTTTGAAGTAGAAATTTACAATCGCAGCTTTTAATACAATTAAATTTCTTTATAATGTCTAATAGCAGGTCTTTATAGCCCCCTAGTTGGTCTTAAATTCTTTAACAGATCATTTCACTTTCAAAAATCAACCTAAACAAAAAATACTATACAGATAAAAATCTGTATTATAACCATAACCAACTAAGAAGAAACTACCTAAATGATTTTCATAAAAAACAATTTTCATAAGATTTAAAACAAAAAATTAAAAAGCTTTTTTCACTCAAAATAAACAAATAGCTTTAAATATAAATTAGTTAGCTCAACTAAAATATATAATTTTAATAAGCCACTCTCCTCCTACCGGCTTTTTATTTGTTTTTACAAAAGCAGAGAAATAAAAAATGTGTGTTTTTTCAAAAACAAATAAGCTTTTTTTTGTAATTGAAACTCAAGCTTACATTTGTATCTCACTATCTATATATTTATGAACATGAGAGTAGTTTAATTCAACTTGTATCTAATAAATTTTTCGATTTTTAAACATAAAAAAATCGTGCATAACATTCGTTGCACGATGCAGTTTGTTTTTTAATTTTTTTGTTAGAAGAAGGTCAGTAAAGTGGTTTAACTACAACTAGACATTTGGTTGGTTGCTTAGTGTTCAAGTGCTTTTTCAAAAGCCTCATGATAGTGCAGTAATGGTTATTGATATGACACACACACACATTAGTACACACACTTATAAGGCACATCCAAATCATATGTCTACATGCAACATTCATTTTTAACTTCTTGTGGAAGTGGTAACATTAGCTGTCTTGTTTTTTTAATCTATCTATCGTTATTTTTGTTGTATTTTATTTGTTTTTATTTTAGACTTGCATTTGAAAATTTAAATTGCATCATTTGTGTTGGCATGAATTTTTCTTCTCTTGTGGGTTTATTTATTTTTGTTGTTGTAGTCTTCTTTTGTTTTATTAAATTATCTAATTTATGAGTTTATGTTTTGTTGTTGTAAAAAATACTTAAATATTTCTTTGATGACATGAAAAGAAATAAAGAGGAGTCGTGTACTATTAACGATTTTGTATGAAAATTAAGGAAGTTTTGTGTTTTAATGAAAATACGTTTTAAATAACAAGTTCGTGTCTTGAGTCTTTTGTTTTAGTGCTTCGATTACTGTACTGGGTAACACAGATTACGCAGCAGGGTTTAGTTAGTAAAACTAAACTATAGACTAGACTAAAGACTAGATTATGGACTGGACTATAGATTAGACTATAGACTAGACTTTAGAATATATTATGGACTAGACTATAGACTAGATTATAGACTAGACTATAGACTAGACTATAGACTAAACTATAGACTAGACTATAGACTAGACTATAGACTAGAATATAGACTATACTATAGACTATACTATAGACTAGACTATACTATAGACTAGACTATAGACTAGACTATAGACTAGACTATAGACTAGACTACAGACTAGACTATAGACTAGACTATAGACTAGACTATAGACTAGACTATAGACTAGACTATAGACTAGACTATAGACTAGACTATAGACTAGACTATAGACTAGACTATAGACTAGACTATAGACTAGACTATAGACTAGACTATAGACTAGACTATAGACTAGACTATAGACTAGACTATAGACTAGACTATAGACTAGACTATAGACTAGACTATAGACTAGACTATAGATTAGACTATAGACTAGACTATAGACTAGTCTATAGACATGACTATAGACGAGACTATAGACTAGACTATAGACTAGACTATAGACTAGACTATAGACTAGACTATAGACTAGACTATAGACTAGACTATAGACTAGACTATAGACTAGACTATAGACTAGACTATAGACTAGACTATAGACTAGACTATAGACTAGACTATAGACTAGACTATAGACTACTCTATAGACAAGACTATAGACTAGACTATATACATAGACTATAGACTAGACTATAGACTAGACTATAGACTAGACTATAGACTAGACTATAGACTAGACTATAGACTAGACTATAGACTAGACTATAGACTAGACTATAGACTAGACTATAGACTAGACTATAGACTAGACTATAGACTAGACTATAGACTAGACTATAGACTACTCTATAGACAAGACTATAGACTAGACTATATACAACTCTATAGACAAGACTATAGACTAGACTAAAGACTAGACTATAGACTAGACTATAGACTAGACTATAGACTAGACTATGGATTAGACTATAGACTAGACTATGGATTAGACTATAGATAGACTATAGATTAGACTATTGATTAGACTATTGATTAGACTATAGACTAGACTATAAACTAGACTATAGACTAGACTATAGACTAGACTATAGACAAGACTATAGACTAGACTGTAGACTAGACTATAGACTAGACTATAGACTAGACTATAGACTAGACTATAGACTAGACTATAGACTAGACTATAGACTAGACTATAGACTAGACTATAGACTAGACTATAGACTAGACTATAGACTAGACTATAGACTAGACTATAGACTAGACTATAGACTAAACTATAAACTAGACTATAGAACTAGACTATAGACTAGACTATAGACTAGACTAAGAATAGACTAATAGACTAGACTATAGACTAGACTATAGACTAGACTATAGACTAGACTATAGACTAGACTATAGACTAGACTATAGACTAGACTATAGACTAGACTATAGACTAGACTATAGACTAGACTATAGACTAGACTATACTAGACTATAAACTAGACTATAGAACTAGACTATAGACTAGACTATAGACTAGACTATAGACTAGACTATAGACTAGACTATAGACTAGACTATAGGCTAGACTATAGACTAGACTATAGACTAGACTATAGACTAGACTATAGACTAGACTATAGACTAGACTATAGACTAGACTATAGACTAGACTATAGACTAGACTATAGACTAGACTATGGATTAGACTATAGACTAGACTATGGATTAGACTATAGATTAGACTATAGATTAGACTATTGATTAGACTATTGATTAGACTATAGACTAGACTATAAACTAGACTATAGATTAGACTATAGATTATACTATAGACTAGACTATAGACTAGACTATAAACTAGACTATAGACTAGACTATAGACTAGACTATAGACTAGATTATAGACTAGACTATAGACTAGACTATAGACTAGACTATAGACTACACTATAGACTAGACTATAGACTAGACTATAGACTAGACTATAGACTAGTCTATAGATTAGACTATAGATTAGACTATAGATTAGACTATAGATTAGACTATAGATTAGACTATAGACTAGACTATAGACTAGACTATAGACTAGACTATAGATTAGACTATAGATTAGACTATAGATTAGACTATAGATTAGACTATAGATTAGACTATAGATTAGACTATAGATTAGACTATAGATTAGACTATATATTAGACTATAGACTAGACTATAGACTAGACTATAGATTAGACTATAGATTAGACTATAGATTAGACCGTAGATTAGCCTATAGATTAGACTATAGATTAGACTATAGATTAGACTATAGATTAGACTATAGATTAGACTATAGATGAGACTATAGACTAGACTATAGACTAGACTATAGATTAGACTGTAGACTAGAGCATTTTTTTAGCTCTTTGACATTTCCAAGTATTTCACCAGCTTCCTTTGTTAAATCACCTTCCATATTATTAGTAACGTTCATGCAATTTATTCGTCAACAATTGTCCGTCTTTTAAAATTTAACAACAGTGTAATTTCTGCATTATTTCAAGCCTTTTAAAAGCAATTATTTTATCGTTAACATGAATTTCCATTACCCTAACTACATACACCTTTTTAATGATAATTTTTATGGGACAGTTGTCATATGTCAGAAGTGCTTAAATGAATTCTTATTCGAACTACAATATGCTTGCTAAAAACAACAATCACGTTACTATATGATGCTAACACATATTAAAATAAGCAGTTAAAATTTATGCATTTATTGAATGGAAATTAAAAATAAACAAAAAATATCTAAAGCTACAATCTTCAGATTCACCTGTCAGCGCTGATTTATAAAAGAAAAATATATTAAAGCGAGAGTCTGTCGGTTTGTTATGGTTATTTTTTTTCTGCATTATACTCTACACTACTAAAGTGGTGTAATTATTTCGTGCTAGTGTTTGCATCAGACTAAATTGAAGTGTTTTACATCCACCTTTATGCAAATTAAATGATACTTCCATTTGTTTGTCAATCCATATAAATCTTGAAAACAAACTAACGTTTTTAATTATTCTTGTAAGCAATGACCCCAACAAATGACTACATCTGTCGAATGTCATTTCAAATAAACTTATATATCTATCAGTTATAGGACACCAAATGGTCATCTATGCTTAACCTTTACTTTCTTACTTGGTGTTTTATATTAACAAAACTCAAACAGGTTGTAATAAAGTAAAATCGACAACAAATATAAACAAAAATTTTTCAGGGTCAATTTTTTTCTTTTTGTAGTTTTTTTTTTTTATGTGTATCAAAATATTTTGCTCTTATTTACAAAATTATGTAAATTAGTTTAAATAAAAAAGAGTTAAAGCCTGTCTTTTTCTCTTTCTTTTACGATTTATTTACTTCATTTTAACTTTTTTGGATTTGTTGCCATGGTTTGTCTCGAACAATTTGTTTGTAGTAAATAATTTTTAAGTAGATCTATGTGAAGAGTGAGGACAATTATGTCAATGTGTCATTTAACTTTTAAATGACAAGTTATCGTAAAATTAATTTTAATGTTTTTTAGTCTGATTCGACATCAAAATCCAATTTCGAACTAGGGCGTTTTAGATTGGTGCACTGAAGACTGGAAGGTAAACTAGAAACTAAAATAGAAAATGCTATATAGACTAGACTATAGACTAGACTATAGACTAGACTATAGACTAGACTATAGACTTAGACTATATACTAGACTATAGACTAGACTATAGACTAGAATATAGACTAGCCTATAGACTAGACTATAGACTAGACTATAGACTAGACTATAGACTAGACTATAGACTAGACTATAGACTAGACTATAGGACTAGACTATAGACTAGACTATAGACTAGACTATAGACTAGGACTATAGACTAGACTATAGATTAGACTATAGACTAGACTATAGACTAGACTAGGACTAGACTATAGACTAGACTAGACTAGACTATAGACTAGACTATAAACTAGACTATAGACTAGACTATAGACTAGACTATAGACTAGACTATAGACTAGACTATAGACTAGACTATAGACTAGACTATAGACTAGACTATAGACTAGACTATAGACTAGACTATACTAGACTATAGACTAGACTATAGACTAGACTATAGACTAGACTATAGGCTAGACTATAGACTAGACTATAGTCTAGACTATAGACTAGACTATAGACTAGACTATAGACTAGACTATAGACTAGACTATAGACTAGACTATAGAATAGACTATATACTAGACTATATACTAGACTATAGTCTAGTCTATAGTCTAGTCTATAGTCTAGTCTATAGTCTAGTCTATAGTCTAGTATAGACTAGACTATAGTCTAGTATATAGTCTATTCTATAGTCTAGTCTATAGTCTAGTCTATAGTCTAGTCTATAGACTAGACTATAGACTAGACTAGAGACTAGACTATACTATAGACTATAGACAGACTATAGACTAGACTATAGACTAGACTATAGACTAGATTATAGACTAGACTATAGACTAGACTATAGACTAGACTATAGACTAGACTATAGACTAGACTATAGACTAGACTATAGACTAGACTATAGACTAGACTATAGACGCTTATAGACTAGACTATAGACTAGACTATAGACTAGACTATAGACTAGACTATAGACTAGACTATAGACTAGACTATAGACTAGACTATAGACTAGACTATAGACTAGACTATAGACTAGACTATAGACTAGACTATAGACTAGACTATAGACTAGACTATAGACTAGACTATAGACTAGACTATATAGACTAGACTATAGACTAGACTATAGACTAGACTATAGACTAGACTATAGACTAGACTATAGACTAGACTATAGACTAGACTATAGACTAGACATAGACTAGACTATAGACTAGACTATAGACTAGACTATAGACTAGACTATAGACTAGACTATAGACTAGACTATAGACTAGACTATAGTCTAGACTAGTCCTATAGTCTAGCTATAGACTAGACTATAGTCTAGACTATAGACTAGTCTATAGTCTAGACTATAGTCAGTCTATAGTCTAGTCTATAGTCTAGTCTATAGTCTAGTCTATAGTCTAGTCTATAGTCTAGTCTATAGTCTAGTCTATAGTCTAGTCTATAGTCTAGTCTATAGTCTAGTCTATAGTTAGTCTATAGTCTAGTCTATAGTCTAGTCTATAGTCTAGTCTATAGTCTAGTCTATAGTCTAGTCTATAGTCTAGTCTATAGTCTAGTCTATAGTCTAGTCTATAGTCTAGTCTATAGTCTAGTCTATAGTCTAGTCTATAGTCTAGTCTATAGTCTAGTCTATAGTCTAGTCTATAGTCTAGTCTATAGTCTAGTCTATAGTCTAGTCTATAGTCTAGTCTATAGTCTAGTCTATAGTCTAGTCTATAGTCTAGTCTATAGTCTAGTCTATAGTCTAGTCTATAGTCTAGTCTATAGTCAGTCTATAGTCTAGTCTATAGTCTAGTCTATAGTCTAGTCTATAGTCTAGTCTATAATCTAGTCTATAGTCTAGTCTATAGTCTAGTCTATAGTCTAGTCTATAGTCTAGTCTATAGTCTAGTCTATAGTCTAGTCTATAGTCTAGTCTATAGACTAGACTATAGACTAGACTATACTAGACTATAGAATACTGATATACTAGTCTATAGTCTAGTCTATACTAGACTATAGACTAGACTATAGACTAGACTATAGACTAGACTATAGACTAGACTATAGTCTAGATATAGTCTAGTATATAGTCTATTCTATAGTCTAGTCTATAGTCTAGTCTATAGTCTAGTCTATAGTCTAGTCTATAGTCTAGTCTATAGTCTAGACTATAGTCTAGTCTATAGTCTAGCTATAGTCTAGTCTATAGTCTAGTCTATAGTCTAGTCTATAGTCTAGTCTATAGTCTAGTCTATAGTCTAGTCTATAGTCTAG
>NW_023996442.1:2500-43359 GCF_015586225.1 Lucilia sericata | reverse complement strand
GGGCCCTATCTCTTTTAGTTTTCAAGATAAATGGACTTTTATGTTTTCACTAAAATATGAGTTTTGGAAGAAAATAAAAATGATCACAGATTATCATTGCTATCTCTTACAGTTTTGGACTTTTATGTTTTCACAATAAAAAAATTGATTTTTGGTGGGAAATAAAAGTGATTGATCACAGATTATCGTTGATTTGGCCCTATCTCTTATAGTTTTCAAGATAAATGGACTTTTATGTTTTCACTAAAAAATTGAGTTTTGGTGGGAAATAAAAGTGATCACAGATTATCGTTGTTTTGGCCCTATCTCTTATAGTTTTCAAGATAAATGGACTTTTATGTTTTCACTAAAAAATTGATTTTTGGTGGGCAATAAAAGTGATCACAGATTATCGTTGTTTTGGCCCTATCTCTTATAGTTTTCAAGATAAATGGACTTTTATGTTTTCACTCAAAATATGAATTATTGGTGGGAAATAAAAGTGATCACAGATTATCGTTGTTTTGGTCCTATCTCTTATAGTTTTCAAGATAAATGGACTTTTATGTTTTCACTCAAAATATGGATTATTGGTGGGCAATAAAAGTGATCACAGATTATCGTTGTTTTGACCCTATCTCTTATAGTTTTCAAGATAAATGGACTTTTATGTTTTCACTCAAAATATGGATTATTGGTGGGCAATAAAAGTGATCACAGATTATCGTTGTTTTGACCCTATCTCTTATAGTTTTCAAGATAAATGGACTTTTATGTTTTCACTCAAAATATGGATTATTGGTTGGAAATAAAAGTGATCACAGATTATCGTTGTTTTGGCCCTATCTCTTATAGTTTCCAAGATAAATGGACTTTATGTTTTCACTAAAAATATAGATTTTTGGTAGGAAATAAAAGTGATCACAGATTATCGTTGTTTTGGCCCTATCTCTTATAGTTTTCAAGATAAGTGGACTTTTATGTTTTCACTAAAAAATGGATTATTGGTGTGAAATAAAAGTGATCACAGATTATCGTTGTTTTGGCCCTATCTCTTATAGTTTTCAAGATAAATGGACTTTTATGTTTTCACTAAAAAATGGATTTTTGGTGTAAAATAAAAGTGATCACAGATTATCGTTGTTTGGGCCCTATCTCTTTTAGTTTTCAAGATAAATGGACTTTTATGTTTTCACTAAAATATGAGTTTTTGGAAGAAAATAAAAATGATCACAGATTATCATTGCTATCTCTTACAGTTTTGGACTTTTATGTTTTCACAATAAAAAAATTGATTTTTGGTGGGAAATAAAAGTGATCACAGATTATCGTTGATTTGGCCCTATCTCTTATAGTTTTCAAGATAAATGGACTTTTATGTTTTCACTAAAAAAATTGATTTTTGGTGGGAAATAAAAGTGATCACAGATTATTGTTGTTTTGGCCCTATCTCTTATAGTTTTCAAGATAAGTTGACTTCTATGTTTTCACTAAAAAAATGGATTTTTGGTGTGAAATAAAAGTGATCATAGGTTATCGTTGTTTGGGCCCTATCTCTTATAGTTTTCAAGATAAATGGACTTTTATGTTTTCACTAAAATATGGATTTTTGGCGGAAATTAAAAATGATCACAGATTATCATTGCTATCTCTTACAGTTTTGGACTTTTATGTTTTCACAATAAAAAAATTGATTTTTGGTGGGAAATAAAAGTGATCACAGATTATTGTTGTTTTGGTCCTAACTATTATAGTTTTCTAGATAAATGGACTTTTATGTTTTCATTAAAAAATGGATATTTGGTGGGAAATAAAAGTTGTTTTGGTCCCCAAGTTTTCAAAATAAATGGACTTTTATGTTTTCACTCAAAATATGGATTTTTGGTGGGAAATAAAAGTGATCACAGATTATCGTTGTTTTGGTCCTATCTCTTATAGTTTTCAAAATAAATGGACTTTTATGTTTTCACTAAAATATGGATTTTTGGCGGAAAATAAAAATGATCACATATTATCGTTATTTGGTCCCATCTCTTATAGTTTTCAAAATAAATGGACTTTTATGTTTTCACTTAAAATATGGATTTTTGGTGGGAAATAAAAGTGATCACAGATTATCGTTGTTTTGGCCCTATCTCTTATAGTTTTCAAGATAAATGGACTTTTATGTTTTCACTAAAAAATGGATTTTTGGTGGGAAATAAAAGTGATCAGAGATTATCGTTGTTTTGGCCCTATCTCTTATAGTTTTCAAGATAAATGGACTTATATGTTTTCACTAAAAAATGGATTTTTGGTGGGAAATAAAAGTGATCAGAGATTATCGTTGTTTTGGCCCTATTTCTTATAGTTTGCAAGATAAATGGACTTTTATGTCTTCGCTACAAAATGGAGTTTTGATGGGAAATAAAAGTGATCATAGATTGTTTTGGCCCTATTTCTAATAGTTTTCCAGATAAATGGACTTTTATGTTTTCACTCAAAGTATGGGCTGCTGGTGGGAAATAAAAGTGATAGGATTTTTGGTGGGTAATAAAAGTGATCACAGATTATCGTTGTTTTGGCCCTATCTCTTATAGTTTTCAAGATTTTTATGTTTTCGCTAAAAAAAAGGATTTTTGGTGGGAAATAAAAGTGATCACAGATTATCGTTGTTTTGGTCCTATCTCTTATAAATTTCAAGATAAATGGACTTTTATGTTTTCACCAAAAAATAGATTTTTGGTGGGAAATAAAAGTGATCACAGATTTTCTATCTTTTGGCCCTAGGACCTTTAATTTAGCCAGGAAATATACTTTTATGTTTTTACTCAAAATTGATTGAAGTGATTTCGTTGTTTTGGTTCTATCTTTTATAAATTCAGAAATAAATGGACTTTTTTCATTTCAGAAAGTCGAATAAAATATTGATTTTCTGTTGTGAATAAAGGTCCTAAAGCAATATGTATGTAAGTACATTAATGAAAATGTACATTAATGAAAAATAAAACTCGGAGGTGATGACGAAAAAAAGCTTTGTTAGATAGAAATTACTAACCCACAAAAACGGATTAAAATAAATACAACTTTTTAATATTATTTTTTAAGGTTGGAAAACATTGATGCAATAAATGAATTTTTTTCTTGTTCTTATACATTATTAGTACATCCATTTTCTGTCAAATCAAGAATTGTATACTAAAGTCAGATTTGAAATATATTCAACAGTTTTTGCAATATAAAAAATGTCGCCCCAAATCAGTGTTTTGACTGCAGATATTCAGAAGGACTTAACCAAATAATTACGCCAAAACCTTTGATAAAAGATGTGATATCACAATTTCAAAAATATCGTCTTAAGCCTCATATACTACATACATATGACTGTTTTTACTGTGTTCTGGATGACACATGTATGGCTAGGGCTAGGAGAACACGAACATTTGCAATACCAATTAGTGCCTATCAATGGAAAATATTTGTGCCGGACGGACATATAAATTTTACATGAAAAAAAGTGGAGAAAGCTAGGGGATTTCAATTTAAAAAATGGTTATTGGTTGTACTACATTAATAGATATTGCATTGCCGATAATGAAACTCTGTTTTAGCTTTGTTATTTACATTCCAAACCATTTTTATTGTCTGCTTAAAAATGCAACTCTGTTCTGTTAAAAATACTGCAGCCAACTTCGGGTCATATTTCTGTATGGTACTTTCAGAAATACAAGCCGACTCGGCTCAAAGTGATGTTGGTTGGTCGCCGGCTAAATTTTGCATTTCGCGCCGCCGTAGACTCAAAAACTAGTTTTTTTTATTTTAACTTAGTTGCCACTTTCTATAGGTTAATTATAACGAGTTGACAGATCATATTGCGTTCCTGTATTAAAATTTGAAATAACTATTGGAGACAACTGTAATAATTTTCTCTAGAAAATACATACTGATACCAATATAAAGATTTTTATATAAAAAAGGCATATATAGAAAATTTTCTGAAAAACAAATTTTTATAGATTACCAGACATTTTAGCCGCCATCGGTATATTTTATAACAAACCAACGGCGTCGTCTAAAAATGGTGGAACCGCCACCGTCGTTTTTTTGCATCGGTTTGTATCTCTGTGTACTTTTTCGACAGATGAACAATTTGTGAAGGAAAATTTTTGTTTTGTAATTTGAAGTAATTTGTTTATAAAAAAGTGAAGAACCTAAATAAAATGGCTTCTTTGGAACCAGCACAGAATAAAACATGGGATTTGTCTTTGTACGAACTGCAACGCAAACCGCAAGAAATTATTACAGACAATACAGAAATTGCAGTTTCACCCAGAAGTTTACACAGTGAACTAATGTGTCCCATATGTTTGGATATGCTGAAAAAAACAATGACTACTAAGGAGTGTCTGCATCGATTTTGCCAAGATTGTATTATTACTGCATTACGTTCGGGCAACAAAGAGTGTCCGACTTGTCGAAAAAAATTGGTGTCGAAAAGATCTTTGAGGCCAGATCCAAATTTCGATTTATTAATTTCAAAAATTTATCCCAGTCGTGAAGAGTATGAAGCCATTCAGGAAAAAGTAATGGCGAAATTTAATCAAACGCAGTCACAGCAAGCTTTAGTAAATTCTATAAATGAAGGCATTAAATTGCAAAGCCAAAACAGGCCTCAACGCTTTAGAACCAAGGGAAGTGGTGGCGGAGGTGGTGCTGCTGGTGGCGGTGGTCGAGCAGCGGGTGCTAATCATAATTCTAACAATGCACATAATGTATCAAATGAGAGTAACACTAATGGTAATGAAAGTGATACAAATACAAGGGAAAGTACCACAACAGCTCCACCAGCGGTTACTGTTGCTATAAATGCTCCAACTACCACTGCTACTACACATTCCAACACTACAATTGCTGCCGCTGCTTCGTCTGTAACTGGTAGCATTGCAGCAAGTACTTCTTCCACCCGCATGGATGATGGCGGCTCTAATCCACCCTCTGTACGTTCCACTCCCTCCCCAGTACCTTCCAATTCGAGTAGCTCAAAACCTAAACGAGCCATGTCCGTTTTAACATCTGAACGGTCAGAAGAATCGGAATCTGATTCTCAGATGGACTGTCGCACTGAGGGCGACTCAAATATAGACACTGAAGGTGAAGGTAATGGTGAATTGGGTATTAATGATGAAATTGAATTGGTTTTCAAGCCTCATCCCACAGAAATGGCTGGTGACAATCAGTTAATGAAGGCTTTGAAAGAAAATTGTATACGTTATATAAAGACGACGGCCAATGCCACAGGTATGAGAAAGAAATCTTAAGGAACTTTAATTAAAATAACTAAAATATTAAATTTTTCATTTTAGTTGACCACTTAAGCAAGTATTTGGCTTTACGTTTAACCCTTGATTTGGGTTCTGAGCTACCTGAGGCATACCGTATGCTTAACTTTTGCATCTATGTTGCCCCTCAACCCTCTCAATTGGTTATCTTAAACGGCAATCAAACATTACATCAAGTTAATGAGAAATTCTGGAAAGTTAATAAACCGATGGAAATGTTTTATTCGTGGAAGAAAACATAAATAATCTTTTAGACATCTAATTAAGAAACAGAATATCGCTTTTTATAATAACATATTTTCGTAGTTTATAAAATAGTTCTTAGTTTTATTATGACGTTTTAATTTGTGTTTGAGCGTATTTTACTTTTTTTGCGAAAAAAATAATTTGACATTTGTTGTTTTTATGCTGAAAGAAGTCATTACAGCAAAATATCCAATTAATTGCTTTTTATTGTAAGAATCAATGTCTATACATATTTAATTAATAAAAACTTATGTAGTACTAACAAAATGTGTTAAAAACATTGAGTAGTACTTAAAGTTAATGTATTGTTCTATAATTCTTTAAAAATTGGTAAACATATTTTTATTATTTATTGTGGGTGATCTATCGGAAATGATAATACCGTAAAGTTTATATACATTTGACTATAGTTCCTATATAGGGTTCCCTTCAAAAAATTACGCAAATTCAAAAATTGCTTAAATATTTATACTTTAAAATCTTCCGAAATTGGAATATTCCGAAATATTTAGAAATTTCTGAAATTCATTTGGACAATTATAAAATATAAATATTTTAATGCTTACATATTTTGGATTTTTATTTCGAACTTTGATTTTGTTAATTATATATGATATTATACTTTTTCGAGTATGAGTTCGTCATTCAATATTTTATAAAGTTTTATTTTGTCTGAAATTGTTTAGTTAAGGAATACATACTTCTCCAACCCACATGTGTTTAAATAAAACGAGTACCTTATATATATTTTTTATAATTTATTAAATAAAAAGATATAAAATTAAGGTACATTCAAAAAGCAAAAAATACAACTACATACATATGTACATATAAAATATAGCTGCAACAACGTAATGTCCTTTCCCGAAGGATATCTCAATTAAAATAATCGTTGTTTTTATAATTTCTGTAAAAAACTTTCAAGTAATTTTTTAATTTTAAGTATTTAAATTTATAGCGCTTTTTAAACAAAATTATAAAATTTAAGAAGCTATAACAGATTTTTTAAATACCATATATTATCTAATTAATGTGCAAATAATTTAATACATCTACATGAATGTACAAGTATCAAGGTAAAAAAAAAAATTAGAAAATTGTATTTAAGAAATTATTTTGTGTATTTCTTCAATCTAGTTTTTCATTTTCGAAATACAATTGTTAAGCTAAAAAAAATGGCTAGAAGTTATCTATTATTTGATAAACAAAGTCAGATTATTTAAAAAATATATTAATTACTAGCAAATAATAGCTCTATTCCAGTATTTGTATGATTTGCAGATTTAAAATCGTTTCTGTATTGAAAGCTACAGTTCCGACTAAAACTACTAATCTGACGAGTTCTGGGATAAACTATTTAAAAATAATTTTTAGGTATATAATACACGGGACGCAAAGGAGTGTAAAAAATTATTAATTAAAGCTTTTCGAAATAAGTTAAGTATTCCAACTGGTATATAAATGATATTTTTACTATTATCATAATAGTATTATCTCTTATTAAAAAAAATACTTTGAAAATATAGTAACAAAAGAACTGATTGTTGATAAGTTAAAACAGGGCAGTTTTTTCATCTTACAAACATTAGAAAGCACTTTTGGTTTCAGTTCCTGAGTATATTACTCGTAGCCTTCGATACCTATTGATCCTTATTGATTAAGTTTCTTTAGAATTGCATTTTTATATTCCTTATATTCGTCACTTAATTCAATGCTATTGCGCATATCACCTTGTATGCGTAGCAAACAACGGGTGATGTTATCACTATCCCCCGTTTGGATTTGGTTGTGTAGTTCCTTCTCCAAGTGGTACGGTAAACCTAAATCCACTAGTTCATCTAATTCATCCAGTGTTAAAATAGCTGCATTAGCTGTCATATATTGTCCGCACAGTTCATAGACTTCTACATATTGTTCTGTTGTTGATTTATCACCACTGCGAGCTTGCTGCAGAAAACTTTTTAATAAAGCTAGGGCCTGGCGATTGATAAGAGTTTCCTGAACGCTAAACTGATAAATACGTTGAACTTCCTCAACGGTCATTTCGCGACAGCCACAGAAACATCTTAGTAAACGCTGGGCAGTATTCTTAAAAATGTTTTTATTTAATGTTAATCAATTGATAAAAAGTTGAGTTTTAAATAAACAAAATAGTTTTTTACCTGGTATGATCTCATTGCCATTTCGTTTAATATTGCAAATGTTTAAAAGAAAATTCAGTTCAACAGCTAAAATAATGACTGGTTTTAAAGCCTTATCACCAACTTGTGAATTAACCAATTTATAAATTTGTTCTAGGAATTGTTTTTTTATTTCATCAATATGTTGTAAATTTATTTTGTTTTAATAAAAGTCTCTTCCCCAAAATCATTTCCACTTCTTTTTATTAATTTTATCTTTTAAATGCCATTTTTATGAAATAATTGTACAGTAATGACTTGTTTTTCGTATTTATAGATAACAAATATATTAAAAAGTAATTTCTTAAGTAACTGCACTACTTTTTTATGTTAATTTATATCAAATTCTTTGCCAAATTGTGCTAACAAAAATTTCACATGCCTAATCTATTATTTTTTTCTATTGTTTGGGTACATAGAAATAATGACAACGCGAATGTGTATTAATATTAAAGATAGACTATCAGACAATTTTTTGTATATGGAGTTTGACAATTACATTTGTACTCTCGCCTACACCTGTATAAATTGCGGTGTCAAATGTAAATGTCAAACAATTTAAAGGTAAGGCAGTATCTCTATAATATTAAAAAGAGTAGCCAGAGTTTGTTACTACTTAGCTACCACTGTGAGCTTTTTTTACTGATCTGGTAGCATAGTAATTTCTGACATTTAGTTCATTTGTAAAATTTTGGGAAATATAACATAAATTGTGTTTGTTTTTGTGATTTCATAAAAATATTAAAAATTTAATACATTTCAATATATTTTTCACCAAATAATTTCATGCTTGTTCTTCAACTTCTTTAAATAATGGCAGCCCAACGAGCACGGCGTTCAAATGCTGGTAACAGAATTGCAAAATTGTTGGACAATGAGGAAGAGGACGATTTCTATAAAACCTCCTATGGTGGGTTCCAAGAAGAAGAAGAGGATAAAGAATATGAGTAAGAAAATATTTAAAATGAAGTAAATATATTTCAATTAAAAGTATTCTAATTTTTATAAAGACAAAAAGACGAGGAAGAAGATGTTGTGGACTCCGATTTCAGTATCGATGAAAATGATGAACCCATTTCAGATCATGATGATGAAGAAGGCAAAAAACGTAAACGTACTGGCGTGAATACTAAGGCATATAAAGAACCCAAACCGCTGAAAAAAGATGAGAAAACTGCAACAAGTCCAGCTAAAAAGAAAACTACTAGAGCACTTAAGAGAAAAATACGGCCAAAATTTACTGTGCTCGATTCAGCGCGTAAATCTATAAGGGCCTCGACGGCCATCAAAACACAGGCAACAAAAATTCGTCTGAAAGAAATGGACGATGCTCGAAAAAAGAAGAAAAAAGTAAAGAAATTGGAAGAATATATGCCAACGCAGGAGGAACTTTTAGAGGAAGCTAAAATAACCGAGGAAGAGAATATTAAATCATTAGGTAAGTTTCTAAGTTGTAATTTTAAGAAAAATTAGTTGTGTTAGTTGTGATGAATAATTACCAAACATTTTACGTGTTTGGATATTTAAATTAAACGCTTAAAAGATATTTGAAATAAATCAGAACTTTTAGCACATCTTGTAATCAATTTGGTTCGGAAGACTATCGGCATGAAGTAATCAAATCATCTAACGTTGCCATTGGAATAGCTACCATGATTACAAGACCATTCATTTTTGAAGATACTTTGATGAAATTTGAAACATGTGCGTTTTTCGTCCCAAAAAGGGGCCTATATAAAGTGGTTGAACTCGGTCAATTTTTTCACATAGCCCCATAAAACCGGACCTTTCGATTTGAGCTTTCTTCCAAAATAGGTAGAACTAAGTTTTATATAAACATACATAAATGACAGTGTCAGCTGTCGTAAAGGTTGGGCCTCATTTGAACCTAATTGACTTATAATTATATTTGCATTTTTATTTTTTTTGCTTTTATATTTTAAAGTTTTCTTTTATAACTTCATTAACTACTATATATATGTACGTTTGTCTATTTATTTCAGAAAAATTTCAAAAGATGGAACTAGAGAAAAAGAAAACCCGTCCCACAAAGCGTATATTTAGTGGTCCAATGATACGATATCATTCTATGACTATGCCAGTAGTGCGTAAACAAACTCGTGGTTATAGCGCCCCGCATGATCCCAATGATCCTAGATCAAAATGTGAAAGAACATTTATTTCATTAGAAAATGACTTGGATGAAAAAGTCTTTCACAATATATTCAAAACTAAAAGACTACAACGAAACTCAGGCTACCTATGTCCAATTACGAAGTAAGTTAATTTTTAAACTAAATTTACGTGGATACTGTGTATTCAATTAATATTTATTTTTTTACAGATTACCCGCTCGTTACTTTGATCCAGTTACTCAACAACCATATTACAGTATACAGGCATTTAAAATCTTGCGAGAAGCCTACTATATGCAGCTTGAGGAGCGGGGTAATACTGATAATCCAGAAATGCAAAAATGGCTTGAATGGCGTAAAACGATAAAAGAAAATCGCTTAAAAGCTGTAGCTAATAAAATAAACAGTTCGTAAATTTCACCTATACATGTTTCATCATACTCATACTCATCATCATTATCAACAACAAATATAATGTAAGTTTGTTTTTAAATTTTTTTTTATTTTGAATATCCACTTTTTATTTAGTATAACTTACACAATAATAATATTCTAGTGCATAAAAATAACATTCAACATTTATATAAACTATATAAAATCTACAAAATATAAATAGGTTTAATTTGACACTTCTTTTTACTTAAAAATCGATTTTGGAGACTAATTATCCTATGCTATGGAAATCAGTTAGCATCGTAAAAAATATTTTGATATTTCGAGTTTTTAATAACTTCAATATAAAGTATAATAACTTCTTTATGTTGGAATGTATAGTAGTAATATTTGACGTGTTATTTCTCTGATTTTAATTCGATTATTTTATTTATATATATTTCTAAAATATTTGTGGTTAAGCTATCCATAAGTACATAAGTACAAACATCTTTTAATTCAGTCTACAAAAACGCTATCATTGCCATCTCTTCTCGTTCTCAATAATCATTGCAAACTCGTTGCTACTTAGTTTCACTAGTTTTCCGAGTTAAACTGTGATTGTTATATAAGTGTGTCTTCATCTTGTCCCTCATAAACCATTAATAAGGAATGTTGTGATGGTGAGCGACCCAGTGTCATTCCTCCAAGAGAGCCGTCAGGCGATAGTAGTCCTGTCTGCAAGCTGTTGGTATCACGGTATCCCGATGTCGATGAGGTTTGTGATACTGAATCCCAGGATATTTCACCTATGGGCTTAGGATGTTCTTCCTGTGGCAAAGCAGTTACCTATAATGGTAGTTATTTCACATGAACTTATTAAAATTAAAATTTTATTGGAAACTTACTATACTGGGTGGTTCCATGGATCTTAGATTTCGCCTTAAACGGAATGTTTTTCTGCTGGCTGCCTTTGATCTTTGCAAACGTGATCTTGTATGATCACCAGAACTATCTTCAGCAGGACTTTCCGGCGAGAGGGGTGTGGTTGAAGTCTCTCCAGAAGAGTGCCTAAATTCTACTGAGGACACAAAGCGTAATTTGGGGGGTTGAGCCTTAAATGGTGCCTGCTGTAAACTTTGTGAATGTGAAAGTTGTGATGCAATCCCTGAGGGTAAAGCAGTAGCTATTGTAGCTGAACTTGTTCCTTGACTAGATACCACACCACCAGATCCTGACGCCCCCATTAATGTAGGTGCTGATCCAGCAGCTTGTTCGCCACTCTGACTTTCGCTTGTTGTATGATGATCACGGCCTGTGGAGCTGCTGGATAAAGATTCTCTAGGTGGGTGTAGAGTTTGTTGGGAGAGAGTGTCACTAGGTGTACACATGCCACCGGAACCACTTCTCGAATCAATAGGCACCGCTGAAATATGTGAGTGTGTTGCTTGACCCGTGGTGGTTCCTGTAAATATTGAAATTAATGAAGGTCTTTGTTGGGATTTGTTATGACCATCTGTTCCACTTGTTGCAGCTGGTGTATCACTCTTTTTCATGTCAGAACTTTCACGATCTAAAAAATAAAATTTGTTATGTGTTCAGTTTTATAAACGTATAAATCTTACCATAACGTTTTTCTTCAAGTTCATCTCGTAAGTCCTTAAGTTCCCTGGCTAATTCTAGCAATAATGCTCCTTTAGACTTAATGCCACCTTGTGGTGGTGTACCTCTTAATCGTTCCCTAATAATAAATTGCATGTGTCTTTCATGGTCACCAATTGGGGGTTGCGAAATCTTCAAATATTGAGAATATTTAGCTTGTAGTAGGAAAATTTCTTTAATTGTTCTTACCTTGTGTAAAATAAATGGCATCAACACAATATACAATGGTGTTCGGTGTGTTACCACAAACTCTAGAAAACTCCATAAATCGGGTGCTGCTTCATTACGTCGGCCTAAATCTCTCATAACTCTTACAATCCTTGGCCATTCGGTAGATAAACGATTCTCAAAACATATACAAACAATTCTTAAAGCAAGGAATGCCGCTTGATACAAAGAACCAGCAATTCTCGCAGGTCTTTTAGCATCCCTACTACCGGTAAAAGTTAATGAACCAGTTCTTAGGTCACCACCAACTCGATTTATTTGGGATACAGCTTGTCCCGTTCTGCCGGCTGGTGGACTCATTGCGTTAAGTACAGCAGTAAGTAAATAACTTACGTCGGTCATTTTTAACTCTCCCACATCGGAAACACCACGTCCCGAACACACTTTCAAGCACAAGGGCATTATCAAATGCATTAGATATCCTTCGGCCTTCTCCTGGGTGGCAAACTCTGCACTACCGCCACAAATTTGAACTAAAGAAAAACAATCTACTGGACTGACAACTTGTAATGCTACCAATCGCACTACTGTGGAGCAGAAGAAGGCCGGCGGATTCTGAGACATAAGAGCTGCACCGGCACTTGATACACCTTCAGGGGCTGACGAACCTGGTTCATTAACAATAAGATTTTGCACAGTACCAATCAAGGTCTTCATTTGCTGCCAATGCAAAACATAGGGATGTCTGACAATGGTTTCATGAATACCTTTCAATAACCCAGCGGCAGCTTCCCAATCGGTATTGCGACGTATAGAAGGCTTCTTGGATATTTTAAGAAAAACTTTGTCGATTCTTCTTAGAATGGTAACTAAGGCATTACGTAAAGTATCATTGGACCATTCGGCCCGGGGTAAAACTGCCTGCATATACCTTTGTAGACCTCGACATGCCATGGATTCTGGATCATAAGGGGAAACTTTGAGTAGAGAATGTGCTATATCGGCCAGTCTAATATGACATTTAGCATCTAGAACTTCAGTAGCTTTGCTTTCATCTTTCGGCAATTTCTTGGAGAGTTCCTGTAAACGTGTAGTTGATTTACTTAAAAAATCTCCCACCACCGAGAGTAAAACATCTCTGGGTCTACGATACTCTGTACGTATCATTTCTGAATCTTCTCCTGAATCCATAACATTTTTGGTGCGTGGATCAGTTATATATTTTGAATGAGATTCCTCTTCGAAATCAAGTCCCGGTGAACAAGGAGGTCCCCGGCTACAGTTTCGTTGTGAGGAACCTTTATGCTCAGGGCTATTACGATAGGGACCATTGTAGCTCTTGGCTAAACCCTCGCAATTATGTACCATAGTACGTATTGCCACTGCTAATTGCAAGATAATATCACGTTCCGATTTCCCTTGTAGAGGAATATAGCTGGGAGATTGTATTTGTTGAAGATAACAAGGTAATATCGCCTCTAAGATAATCTGAAATACCAGAATTTCAGTACGCAATAAGTATGTTTAAAGACGTTAATATTAGTAAATACTAACCAACATTTGATAACCCCGAGTACTTTCTGCAGAATAGGATACCACCATTACACAAAGAGTTATACAATCCAATACTGTAACATCGCCATCTTCATCGTGATAACAAAAATCGATAGCTTTCAAAGGTTTAGGTTCTTTAACCAATTCGGCAATATTCAAAGGATCCGGAGATGGATCCTCTAAACTTAATAAGAGATTAAATAAGCAACTGGATTGTACCTGAAAAATACACGTTTAAATCATAGTTTAGTTTCTCACTTAAACAAAAATAAATACCTTATGAGCTTCACCATAAGTACCATCTTCATCTGTATCCAATATGGCCGATACGGAACCAAACATTTGTAAAATAAAAGGCTTGCGGTTCAGCAAATAAAATTGTTTAACCGCATATTCTATTGTTGTAGTAATCAACTTGTTCGTTTGATGCAACGAATATATTTGCAACAATGTGGGCATAATCATGAAGTAACCGTTAGTGGAGAATATATTTTTAAAATTAAAGGCGGCGTTAATATACGTTGCCATTACATAACGCATGATGCATGAATCTTCTGCGTGTAGGAACGCTGCCCCCGACAAAACATTTAAAAACAGTTGTATATCAGCTGAGTAAGCAAAATTGCCGGCCATTGCCTCAAACATGCGAGCTATCAAACGAACCCACATAAATTTATGTAATACATCCAATCCAAGTAGTACTTTTCCATATTCTCCTCCTTGATGTAAATCCAAATCAACTTCAAGAGCTTTTCGAGGAAATGAAGGTAACTTCATAAGTTCCTCATGCAAAAATACTACTCTTTGCACTACCATATCAACATTTTTTAAAATAGCCCAAGTTAAGTGGACTTTGCCAATCTCTACAAATTTTTTTGTCAACTCCTGTTTTTGTAATGCCAAAAAGGATTCGTCGGGTTTCAGTAATACCAAACGTACTTCGGGATATTGTGATCTTTTGAAGAAATATAAGTCGCGAATATACCAGTTGGGATTTAATATTTTGTCTATAAAAATCGCAAAGAAATAATGTTTCGCTGAATTGAAATTGAAATTTCTTTACTTACTGCTTTTGTAGTCCACCAAACAATAGTTATTTATGTTCTTTTCGTCCACTGGATAATAATCTAAGGCCTCCTTTAGTAGCTGACAGAACAAAGTATCTTCTTGAACGGGAAATTGAGATGGTATATTACAATCGTCATCAGTTGGCCCATGTACAACAATTTTCTTAGCTGCTGGGACATTGGCAGTCAATAAAATTGAGGCATCACATTGTTCTTTGCGTAAAATTTGCTTCAAGTCCTTAAACATTATGCCATGCACACTATGAACAACCATCCACAATACCGACAAAGCCGAACCAACAAGCTAAACAAACACAATTGTTTATTCAAAATACTTCAAGCTATACAAAATAGGTTTTATACTTACTTCCTGTTTCAGATCATTGGAAGATCTTACATAGAACATAATATAACCAATAATAGAGTTATATAAAGCAAATGCAGCTTGCTGCGGTAACCTGGGCACAAAACGGATAAGATGTCTTAATAGTTTAAACATTTGATCTTGACGATCTCTGGTTAGTCTCTCAAACACATAGCGTAAAAATAAAGCCGATTCCTCTACCAGACAAACCCATATGACTTGATAGGCCACTTCATACACTGCATTGCCATCGGTGCCAATAGCAGCATCGTCGAGACAGCCAACAATTTGCATCACGGAAGAACACAATACCGAAGGAAACAAAGAATGGGCATGATGTAAATGTGACGATATACGCGTACCGTCGATTTCTTCTTCACCCTCATGATCTTCATGCTCCATACCAGGTTCATGGGAAGCTTGTTGACTAATCGGTATAGTAGTAATTAAAAAACTGTGACGCTCGGCTCTTTGCTTATCTCTCTGCTGACGCAAGGCATTACGTATTGCTTCAGTTTGTTGCATTTTACGACTCTTGGTGGCGGTAACTAGAAAAGGCTGTAATTGAAATTTGTTTTTAAGTCATGTAAAGTTGTTCCGCTTTACCTTTGTAACCTACGTGACGATCTTGATTAAGTGTAACATCCATATCTTTAGTTTGTTGCACAGGCATCCATGGCGGATCCACAACTGGCAGACTTTCTATTCCAATTTTCGGTGAAGGCAAAGTAAATTCTATGCCACCAGGTGGTACTTTGAAAGTAACATCATGAGCATTTTCTTCCATACGAGGCCAGACATGGAAACGGTTTTTCCACAAAATTAAATATCTAAAAATGAAGGTCAAACTTCAACTATTAAATAGATATATAAAAATAATAATATATCACCTTTGTATAGCTCCGATTCGCACATCCGGATCTTTATTCTTTAAAGCTCTTTGCATAATATCAAAGGCATAATTTTGAGCCTTAACCGAACCCATTAAAAACACTGCAGCACTTGATGACGCCGTATCCTGATTAGGTTCTAACAATAATTCCCATGCTGCCGGCATTGCCTCTATTACCATTTCTTCTGTTAAAATAACAGCACCTTTTAACATTGTGGCAAAAGGAAAATGAAAAAGATTTCGTATATGAAAACGTAAAAATTTCAGCATAGGTGGTTCTTCCTGTTCTTTCTTCTCTTTTTCTTGTCGAAAAGCTTTAGCTAATTTTTCTGCCATTTCTAAGTCAGGATCGTCACTAATGCGATCTTTACGTGACAGACTATCTTTACGTTTAGATGGCGATGTTTGTGTTGAACTCTGTTCGGAAACTTTACGTGCCGATCTGGGTCGTTGTTGATGAACTTTCGCCGATGATATAACAGTTGGTTCCAAATTAGGATGATCGGAATCGAATGTAAAACCAAACTCTTCACCATATACCTTAAAAGAAGTAATTTATTAAGGAACTGTCAATGGATGGGTTCGTTCAAAATATTTACTTCCTATTTAACTATAGTGTACCTTATTATATTTGAACTATTTGTTTCTTAATAAAATATATATGTACACAAAGAAGTAAGAATTGAGAAATCCATACTTGAATCAATCCTGAGCTATGTCAATAGTACGATAAGTACGGATTTACTAAAATTAAGTACAAGAAATGAGAGATAAGCACAAAGTGCTTAAAAATGGATTTACCATTCAGTTCAAGAATTTCAGCGTTCGATTTATTTAATCAATCCTGATATGTACATATCTTAAGTATTATCTAAAAAACCTACTTATATTTTCAAGTACGTTTTAGACTAAAGTTGAGAAAAATTAACTTGAAAATAGTGTGTATTTTTCTTTCTGTGTGTTGTGAGCAATACCACCCATTTTTTAATAGTTTTCCTTAATCTGTTTTATATAAAGCGATTTATTAAGTATTATACAAATATTATGACATGTAACTAAATTAACTTCAAATAGGCAGATCACAGACAAAATTTTTTAGTTTAAATAAATTGTGAATATTATCTGCTTATGAAAGCTTTAAATATAGATAAATTCATAGATTAAAAACTTTTCGCTCAAACCTCTAAGTCAGTTGTGAAATACTGTGGTGAAAATGTCGTAGTAATACCAAACAATTTAAAAATAAAATTAATATATGTATGTATGTATGTGTATTATTGAGCTTTTTTGAGTTTCCGCTCTATGTGGTTTCTCTATAGATTAAAGTTTATAAAACTTTTATATAACATCTGTATGTGCATATATGTATATTCAATATTAAAGTGTATCTCACAATTAGCAGTTGATATGAAGAGAGCTTTTATGATATAACATTCTATATTTAGCACGTCAAGCAATGTTAATTTTAGAATTTTTGGTAAAGTTCATATAGTTAAACACTTATTTAAAAAATCTTTTTACAAATGTTAGTTATGACACTAAAATATCAGAATTTTATAAAACATTAAAACTTAAACCTAATCAAGTATTGAAATAATAATTCAAAAATATATCCTTGATTCCAATGGGATTTGAACTCAGAAACAAAGTTTAGAAAAAAAAAATAAATATAATCGGTTGCCTCCTGTGAGGTTTGAACTCACGACCCCTGGTTTACGAGACCAGTGCTCTACCACTGAGCTAAAGAGGCGCACAGCCAAGCTGCCGCGTAAAAGGTTATAAAAGAAACCGCCTATCAGATTTTCTAATTTCAAAGTATTACTTAAATGTTTTTAATTAATTTTGATCATTATCAGAAAACAGACACTATACATTTTGTGCTAATGAGTCATATTTACACACATATTTTCTATTATAAATCTGTTAAAAGTGTGCAAAGTAGAGGGTTGAACAAATTATTTCTACATACCTTTCTGGTGGCTTTTACCAGACGTGTACATGCACGCATATGTCTCTTATAGCAATAGGGATGACAGTAACCCTTATGACTGCAATAGTAATTATAACTTCCAATCAAATCGATAACAGCCTTTAACCATGGCATATTTTTTGCGGTATCATCGGTTTCGTTTGAATCTGTTGGAGATTCAGGTTGTTGATCATCACTGAGTATACCCGGCGAGCCATGATCTTCTTCGCCACCACTAGCAACACCTTGTTCAGAGGTATCGCTACGATCCGACAAGGAAGACACTTTACGTCTTGATTGTATAGAATCGACACGTTTAACTGAAATTCAGTTATAATCAGTTTAGAAATGCTGATTTCACTTTTATTTTATGTTGATACTTACAATCAGCTTCCATATCTTTACCATCTTTCGTGTTGCGTCTTAATTTCAGTGATCTGCGCTTAAAAGATCCACCGGTTGTGGCGGCGGTGCCACGACGTGATAAAAATGGTCTGACAGCAGAGGCAATAGGTCGGCGGGCTAAAAACAAAACTATAGTATTCATTTAACCCATTATGTTATTAATTTTATTACCTTCTTCGCCTTCTTTGGTCAATGTTGTATTACTGCTGTTTTCGGACTCATTATCCGGTTCGTGCAAAACAAAAGATATTTTTCTTTCTGTTTGGCCAACTGTTACATCATTTCCCGCAGCAATGGATTGTAAACTCTGTGCTGAAGTCTGCGAATGACCCATTGAGCTCAAAGCCATGGACCATCTACGATTTGCTTCTCTATAAACTTTATCCCAAGGAGCTGGCTTATCTTTGTGTAGTAATTTCGATGCTTTCGGCAAAGTCACATAAATATCGCGTAAAAAGGCAGTAATTTCGAAAAGTAATACACAAGCGATTAATTTTAAAGCGTGTGGACAATCGTTGCCATGGGGATTAACAGAGGCTTCATCTAAGAAATCCTCTTCTTCGTCTTGTTGTAAAAGTTCTCGTTGTTTTTCGGGATCGGTTAAACTGGCATTAACAGCCTCATATTGTAGACGTTCAGTGAAAAGAATTTCTTCTAGACGAGCACCTAACATTTCAGCCCACTGTAAAATCAAAAATTTACTTTAATATCTTCATATCGCATTCATAAAAAAAGTTTGAATGGTATGTATAAGTTGCGAATCTATTTTTAGTTTTAACTTGTGTAACATATCGTTTATTTGGCAACTTTATCATAATGTAAAAATTCACGATGTAGCACAGAGTGTTGTGCTTACAACTAACAGTCATTGATTCACGGGTTCGATACCCAGCTGAGGCAGAATGTTATTTACATGTACTTACATAATATGTATGTTGTATTTTAAACACGTTTTAAAGACGTGTTGAAGAAAAAGCACATAAGTATTAATTATATAAAATATGAGCGATCGATTCCTAATATAAAAAACTATAATATTCGGCTTCCACTATTTCAAAAAGTGAAGAGCTGTGTTGAAAAACCCAATATATCAACGGTTTTTCAGTATTTAAAATATATTTTGTTTTTGACATTTCATGAATGGGAATGAAATTGGCTTCACAGTTATTTCGCAGTTTGAAGGGTCAAACGCTTTAAGAACGGTTAAAAATTTACAAGATCCTAATTTAAGCATAGTAATCTGCGCCCTAAATACATAAGTATGGGACATCAATCTTTTGAAGCCTTATTTTGGAGCTCGTTCGAAATGCAAAAATACATATTACATTTTTGTTTATAAAAGTGAGAACAATAATTCATATCTTTATTGTAAAATGGATATTTTTATTAGATTTATTTTATCCCCTACCTGATGAAACATTTTTCCAGCAGCCCTCTGTAATATATGAGTACGTCTAGTGCTTGTTGTGCTCATTTGTTGTTTGATTTGATTTGCACTTATATTGGCACCTGATGGTCGATAACCCGCTATGTTCTGCTTCATCCAAGCTGGCCATTGACCCTTGTTGCATAAGTGAACGAAATGAGCACATTCCAATAAAAATGTTGCACGAGTAACTAAAGGTGCTTGAGGCTACAAATATAATAACATAAGTCTATTCCGCATACTGTAAAATTGAAAACAAATTAGCTCACCAAGTCTAAAACTGCTGCCACTAATTGTGGATCCGGGAATGTTCCTGGCGCACAGGTTTCCAACAAGAATGATAAACGTAACATACCTAATCTAACTGGTTCCAAGGGTATTAGTTTCCTTTCCTTTAGAACAACCACTTCTGATTCCCTAGGTCCATCACACATATCGGATGAACTGCGACGACTGTAGTCTGCAGTTTCTTCGATGCCACCCTGTTTCTTCTTTCCCTTCACTATGCCACCAAAACGATTTAATCTTCTTTCAACTCTACGTTTAGCTCTTTGTATCGAACGACCTATGCCATCACTAGATCTACCTCTTTGTATTTTTAACGATGGATGCCTTACAAAAGTTGTGGACATATCTGGATTTAAAGAACCAATTTCTAAGTCAATAGATGAACCTTCTTTTGGAGCTCCTTTAAACCAACGTACTAAACCACTTAAACGTCCCAACGAATTACGTTCGGAGCTTGAAGTTGAATCTGATAACAGTTGGCGTTCACTATGTCTAGGTGTTAGGGTGGGACGAACACCAGTGGTACGCCGACGGAAATTACTTAAAGGTGATTGACTCGTTTTATAATGCTCATCACAAGGTTCAGTTTCTAGTAAACTCTGTTGATGATAATAAAGTATAATATGTTATATGAGGAATAGTGATTTATTAAACTTACCACTGCACAAGCCGATGAAGTGCTACGTTTTTTTAACAGCAAACGTCTTTGTGAACGATTATCATCGTTTTGTATGCTTTGCGCCACTTCAGCTTGAGGAATATGTCTAGAATTTGGAAAAAATATGGGCTCTATCGTATATAACATGCAATATATTTCACATCCTTACCTAATCACTCGAGTTGTCTGTGCTGCTGGACCTTTCTTGTGAGGTCGTGGTGTTACTGCCAAAATACCACTTAAAGCCACCAAACGAAACGGACCACCATGTGCTCCCTTTACATATGTAACTAACTGCCGTATATCTCCATATAAAGCAACATTTTCCACTGTCTTCAGATCCTTGGAGGCATTTACGAAACGTGTTACCAATGGCTTAAATACAGCTGCTATTACTTGAGCTTCTGGACCACCGCTTAGGCCGCCACTGAAGTTTGTCGAGTAACCACCTTGTCCGCCTGATGATGATACACCATTGCCAAGATCCGAGTTAAGATTTTTAAAGGCACTCGTGCGCTTATGAGCTAGTTTTATTGTTTTGTTTTTGATATTTTTTGGGGGTTTTGTGGTTTTTTATTTCAAAAAATTTTCAAAACAGACAACAGACAGAGATATAGTGTGTGTAGGTGGTTTCAGAACAAACAGATGCGTAAACGGACAGTGTTTTTATATATATGTAAAAAGAGGAGGGTCGAAACAAATCAAAACGAAAGAGGTTTAGAAAAATTATAAGGGAAATATTGCAATTAAACAAAATTACATGCTATTTATTTCAGTGTATTATATATAAAAATAACAACTGAAAATTTTGGAAGCGTGTAAGCATGCTCGCCAAAAATAATATTTTATTTATTTAATCGAAATTAAGATTTATTTATGTATGCGTATTATTGCTTTTTTATAAAATTATGTACATTTATGTAGCTCTAAGAAGCATTAATTTTTTTTGAACAAAAATTTTGACTACATGCAAACATTTTTGTATAATCAAATAATTTATTTAAAGGGGATTATTTAATGGATTTAGAAATACCAATTCAGAATTTGTTCGATATTGTTGTGCACCTACATTTAAGGCCTTGTTTAATGCTATACTAATCTAAACAATTCTATTTTTTATTAATAATTCCCTATTTCATATTCAAATTTATTTAACAATATGTAATATTAAAGTGGATTTAAAATACTTACTTAGGGGTGAAAGTAAAGAACTTGGATCCACACAAAATGCACAAAAAGCATGGAAAAAGTCAACCAGCTCTTGTAGGGGAGCAGTTTTTACCATTTCCTGTAAATAACGTTTCGTACGTTGACTAGCATGACGTAAAAGACGTGAGAGTATTTTTTGACATTGATTTCTTAAAAAATCAGCTGGTGGCCCACGTACGCCTGAAATTATAAAAATTCAGCAATATTTTTATGTTTATAATTTAAGGGATCTGTATATCAATTATATCATTGAATGATTTTATTTTTTTATTTTTTAATAAACCTACCGTCGTTGCAGCCATTTGGGCATCCCAGTACTTGTAAAGCTCTTTTTATAATGCCCATCGAAATTTCATGAGCATGTTCACCCAATTTTAAAACACCCATTTCCAGCAAGAGCTCACAAATATTTAGGCCAGCTTCTAAAACTCTCAGAGAAACCACTGTCAAGTCTCTCTTAAATACATTTAATACTGCCAACAATATAATTTCATAATCTATGCCTCCATCTCTTGTTATATAAAAAGATGAACCAGGAGCCTCTGATTCATCGACTCCGGTATAATCGATGTGAGAATCTGTATGGGATCGCAGCATTTGACCACGTATGCGTGAACCTACACTACAAGTAGCGGCTACACCAGCCATACTGCCATTAATACCGTTGCCACCTAAACCGCCAATACTGCCACCATTGCTTAAAGCATCCAATTGGGAGTCAATAGAACCCTTACGTAAAAATATTTATATTATATACTTTATAGGAAAACAATTGCTTTGATTACTCACCTGTCTTTTCAAATAATCCGGTGAGGGTGTGGGCGTATGTTCCGTTACTGTTATTATAGGATTTCTAGGATAAAATGTTGTTCTTTGACCGGACGACTGTGAAGACCTCATAACTTTGGGTGGTTCTACATATCTGTAAAATCTTTAATATTTCAATATTCCGTAAAGGGAATATAGATAAAAAATTAGTTAAAAATGACATGATGGTGCACAATGATAATTTTTTGTTTCTAAAGTAGTTTGCTGTAATTTTAAAGCATTTTTTATTAAGAAATTACAGAAAAGCAAGTGATTATTTTATTTAAATATATAGTTGAAATGAAGGGGAAATTTAAGCATAATATAGAAAGTGCAAATATGAAAGCGAAAATTTGAGTAAATATTAAAAGAATGTATTATGTTTATATATAGTAGTAATATTTGTATTTAAATATATTTTTATATTATTATTTGCATTGCATTAACTACTTGTTTCAAATAATGAACAGTAAAATCTGATTTTTTTTTTAGTAATTGTCAACCAATTTTGCTGATTATTATTTTTTTTATTTTATTTAGCAAACAGTTTTTACTGTTCCTCTTTAAATATTATTATATTGTTTGTACTATATATACATTTAAGTGTTCAGTTAATTGTAGTGTTTTAAATTATTGTTTGTTGTAAACAATTGCTGATTAATTTGAATAATTTTTCAACATTTAGAAACTTGAAGAACACAACTCACCCGCTATCAAGTAGACAGCTGGTATTTGTTTTAAAGCAACATATAGTAAGAGAAGATTTTAAAAGATAATAGCGTAGTTTTAGAAATACAAATCGAATTTTAGTTTGCATAGTTACTATTAGTGTATAGTGTAGTGTTGTATGTGAAGAAGTTTGAGATAGGGTCTATCAAGAAAACGTTTATTAATTCTGATCTGATAGATAATATGTATCATCAAATAACAAGGTATTAACATTTAACTTCGAATATTTTTGTTTTAGAATTGAGTAAGAGATTTACTCTCTGTTTCGGTAGACAATGCACAAGATCTTGTGGGTTTTGAAAAGCTATATTATCTCAAAGATGAAAACTTATTATTAGTCGACAATTGTTTAAAAAAGTATCTAAACACTATATAGGAACAGTTCCAGTGTAAATTCTTAAAATAGTTGTGAGGACCATTAAACTATCGAACTAAATAATCATAGCTGCAGCACTAATTACATGAAGTACATAAATATACATCCATATTTGGTATTTCGATTGCATTTCTGCATTCAGTTACGCAACAATCGAAAAAATGTATTCCAACAAAAAAAACGTAATTGTAAGAAAAAAAGTAAAGGAAATTTAATTTCGTTTAATGCGTTTAATCGACATCCAGAATATCAAAGTGGCCAAATGGAGAAAATGTCGATTCGAATTGAAATGCAGAATAGTACTGATAATAATTCATTGTACGTATTTTCTTATTCCTTATACCTGGTCGAAAAATGCTTAAACTTTTTAAAGTTTATACAAAACGTTACCAAATCTAATTTATTGAATATTTAAATATTGATCGATTTTCTAAAACTATCCTTATTGGCCTCTTGTTTGTACAAAACGTTTCCAACCAAATTATTTCGATATTTTAGTTGACGAACATATAAATAATAGTAGTAGTACTGAAGTTATGTTTAGATTGTGTTGTGTATTAAATTATAAAAGAATTTAAAGTACATATAAAAATGTAAAAGTAATTAAAATTTACATACCTTAAACTAGGCATAGATTTGCCCTTTATTAAATTACTGGCTGGTTCCCGTGTAATCATGGAAGCCGAACGTGATAATTTCTTTTCGCCGGTATCCAAACTACGATGCAATTCCTAGTGATAGTAAAAAGCTTTAAGTAAATATTAATGTTGAAAAAATTTATATTAAAAGAGGTATTCACTTTAAGCTGCTTCGGAAACAATTTAGGTGTATATATGTGTCCCCATACATCTGAATACGAATACCTCTAATAATTAAAACATTCAACATTTAACATTTTTATAATAAGTTAAAGTATAAGAACATTGAACAAGAAACATATGCAACTTTTACAAGTAAAATGATATGACTTTTACGATTTAACGATATTAAGTTGATAGTGATTAGTGAAAGATTTTTTTAACTTTAATATAATATTTTTTTTAAGTGGGTGTGAAAGAACAATTATCGCAATCATTAATTAAATACAAGTGTAAAGCTAAAACACTTAGAGGTTTTGTCTTTAGAAAAACAATCTTACTGCATGTTGCAGTGGTCTCTTGCCATTAGCTGAAACTGTATCTAGCCCTACTTTTTCCAAATTTTTTTCCGATTTCGAAAACATTTTCGTCTCAACAAATGCCCGCAAATCGGACATCTTAACACGTTTCTTCTTTTCACTTCCACGTCTTTCGGCAGTAGGACTGGATTCTTCTAAAGTAAAATTTAAAATATTATTTGTTAAATTAGAATATTCTTCAAAAATATAATCCTTTAATATTACCGACTAAACAAGCCGTTATGGATGGTTCGGGAATTTCGATATAGTCTTTGTTTATAGAACTACTAGGACTGTCTCGATTGTTGCTGTTGGGGCCTTGATACAAAGATATTTCAATTTGTGGTATAGGTAGGGAATTGGAACGTTTTCGTGGTTGATTAATGGTAATGGAAGATTCTTCACCAATTTCACTTAATCTGTAATAAAGAAAATATACAAATATTTACTAATTTATGATCAGAATCCTTGAGTGAGTTTCATCTCAATTT
The DNA here is from genome assembly GCF_015586225.1 of Lucilia sericata. Taxonomy (NCBI): domain Eukaryota; kingdom Metazoa; phylum Arthropoda; class Insecta; order Diptera; family Calliphoridae; genus Lucilia; species Lucilia sericata. Next base: position 17,908 of record NW_023996442.1, on the reverse strand, counting down.
GAACAGATGAAATGTTTTTTTTTAGTGATTTTAAACACTTTTCTCAAAACATACATATCTACTCAAGATGAGCTTTTATTGAACTTTATCATACCTGTTATACATATACTGTAGACTCCAAAAAATACCCTCTTCCTGCCAATGAGATATGAAAAGACAACGCATAACGGCCACATCAAGAAATGTTGCTGCAGACACGTCGGCCTTAACACTTTCCGATCTATTAGAATCAGTTTCCCTTTCCATTGAAGCGCTGCGTTTCTCCTTCATCGAAGCACCTCTCATCAATTCTTGCTGTTCAAATTCAAATTTCGTTGAAGGCTTATCTTTATCTCGAGAGTGAATCGATTGATGACTGCCACGACGACTTTGTGGTTGTTGTTGTGTCAAAAGACTGGCATCGGCCTATTAGTGAATAGGTTAAAAAGATATGGGGGGTTAATTTAAGTACCTAAAATGCAAAATAGTATATAGCAAAAAATTACAGTAAAAAATGAATTGTCCAATAAATGGGAAGCAGAAGGTAAACGAAAAATAACAACACGTTCATCTTCAACACTGGAAGCTTCTTCGGGTATAGTTTCGGGAAAGGCAAATTCTTTGGGCGATGACACCCAAGAGCTCTAAAACATTTATTAAGGTTTAAAAAAAATCATAAATAACAACACTGATTAAGAAAACACCAATTTAAATATACATATATAGAATATTAGGGATCTAAAGAAATTTTAATTTACCTCTTCGTCTTGTCGGGTGGTATGATCTGAAATGCCGCTTTGAGGTGAATCAACTTTTGGTGACATGGCATCAATACTAAGGGATTGTTTGCCTGCAGCAAATGGTTGATATTATGATACGAGTAAATTATTAATCAATTAAGTTTAACTTACGTCCCGAAAATACATCTGTTGATCCTTTTGGTGTAGGAGCACATAATAAATTCCTGGCTTTAGGCTTAACAGGGGCTGTAAAACATGGTGCTCCTGGTGCTCTATTATCCCACATTCCTTGCCACAATTTTATACCATTTTCTAAGCGGAAATTTTGAAAATCCGATTCTTTCAAATGGTGTATAATTGGGGCAAACAAGTAAACAAATAACTAAAACAAAACGAAACGAAATGCGTTATTTATTTTAAAAAAGAATTAATCACTTTAAACTAACCGTTATTGTGGGCACTGAAAATAAGTACTGATCCATTGATTTTCCCTTTGATTCGCCATCAACCAAGAGTTCATCTTGACCATCATCATCGGCACATTCCTCGGCCGCATATAATATAATCCATTGCATAGTATATAACAATTTTGTTTCGACCTGACCTATAGCCTGCATATCCTTAACACGATTATGTAATAAAGCCGCCACACAATGCATGACATGTGGCAGGGCAGCTTGTAATAAACGCCATCTGGGTATGGCTCCCAAGGCCTTAGTCAATGGTGGGGATAAACCAAATTGTATATTTTGGACCAGCACTTTTTCAAATGACTAAAATTTAAAGTAAATTACGTTAAAATATTTGTTGTTGAATTCCATGTTAATTGGTTGTACCTTGCAGGCTTCTTTAGATTCCTTTATTGTGTTTTACGGTTGTTTTTGAAATTTAGATTAATTAATTATTTATTTTGATTAGTTATATATTATTAATGAAATAATTAAGGTTTTTGCATATAGGATTTACTAAATACTAAACATAAATTTAAATTATTAAAAATCTATTTAACATTGAACATAAAAATAAGCAAATTAAGCAATTTATGTTACATTCTTTAACAGCTACTTAAAAATTAAATCATAAAATATTTACATTAAATAATAATTAAATTAAAGCAAATTACCTACGTATTAGTTTAATTATATACTGGTTTGCAAAAAAAAAAATTAAAGACGTCAAATATCAAGTTACAGTATTTCCAAAATTTACTTATTCTAACCTGTGTTTAATAATTTACTTTTGATTATACATATCTTATTAAGTGTATACCAAAATTGGGTTTCGCAACGAAATTTCTTTTGTTATCTAGCTCGAATTCGTGATTGAACAAGAAATCTAGTACATTCTAGCTTCATTTTCCGATTTTAATCGTTTTAGACCCTAATGAAAGCGATTAAAATCGGAGAGATAGTTTAGAAAATATATGACATCGTATATTTAATTTGATGCTTGTCGAATAAAGTCCTAAAAAGTATTAACTTTGAACCTCAATAAAATCTAAATCGTAACGTGTTTGGAAATTTTGCATTTTCACAAATAATATGTGTACCGAATTTCATCGAAATCGGAGAGGGTTATGTTCAAAATCTTACTTTTTTGTTCGAATTTTTTTTAAATTACACATACTTATAGCGTTGTAAAGTTTAAAATCTATAATCATCACATCTAAAGGGTTTATGATAGAATTTTCGTTTTAGCACCACTTTTCTCTGCAAAAAACATACTGCGGCTATTGGCATATATATATTTTTTTAATTGTATCTTTTGATGATCCTAAATGCACTTTTGGAGCATTATTAAAGTTAAAAAGATGTAGAATTAATCCCATTATTATTTGGTGTGCTGATTCCGAATATGTAAATAAAAAAGTCGTATCACCTACCGATTTCCCACATTTTCATCTTTTAGTCCATTTGACTGTATTCTTGACCCTCTCTGCCTCTAGACTTATACTTTCAGGAATAGAAATGCATTCTGGAAATTTAGCGCGATATGACCACGACCACGGCACCACGTCTTTAATTTTAAGAAAATCTCCATGTTTTGCCAATGACCAAAAAAGGGAATAAACCCAAGCTATACAATATTAAACAATTTTCTTCCAAACATAGTGAAATATTATTTTGTTTTCAACCGATTTAAATGAAACTTAGGAAAAATGTAAATTTATATATATAAACATCAATGTATCGTCATATGAAATTCAAAAAGCCCTAAGTTACAAAAAAATCAAAATCGACTTTTTGATTGATTATGATGCATTGTATCATAAATTTTACACTCCTACAATTAAAATCAACGTCCCTATCAAAGAAATACTAACAGGTTATGTTCTAAAATTACCTTAAAATTCATGAAAATTTTAAAATTCGTTTAAATTTTTAACTTCGAAACTGTAAAATGTTATAAGTTGGCATCAAATGAAACTAAAATGGCGTTTTTAGCGAATCCTTGTAATTTAAAGATTATTTTATCAGTTTTTGAATTTTTTCAAAGTAAAATTCCAATTTCCTAAAATCTTTATGAAAACAAAGAAGCCTTATTTATGCTTCCATGTTTCGGCCTATTTGACTAACAAAAACCGATTTGGATTTAGTTGAAAATGTTAAAACTTACTATTTTTTTAATGTAACTTAGGCCCTTTTGGGTTTCAGAAAAAACAAATTCTCAAGGGCGTAAGTTTCATATCTCCGTAAGTGAAACAAAAACCGCAAATTTTTCTTCAAATAATAATTTGTCAATAAGAAATAAGCTTAACTTGAGAAAATGTTGAACATTTTTGGTTTATTTATCATTTTAGACGGTTTTTTGCTGCTCCTGAAATATTTGTTCAATGTGACTTAGGGCTTTTTGGATTTCATATGACGGTATGTTTGTTTATTTGTTTGTTTGTACCTTAGGAGGCTAAACCACTGAAGCGATCTTCTTGTGTTCCTCTATATCTGGAAGGAACAATAGGCTACTTTTTATTTTGAAATTGCAAGTGAGAAGGTTGCCACGCCCACTTCTTCAAAAGTCGAATATCTCGGAATATGGTGCAATATGGACAATTTTGACATCCATTTGAATATTTGAAGGAAAAATGATTGGACTAGCATTAGAGGGCGTGGCACCTCCCATATGAATTAAATACAAAAATGTGCATATTCGATGACATTTTGCGTGAAAATGGTGGGTGATAGCAAAAAACAAATGTCAGATTCGGTTTAACAGCTAAAAATTCGTTAAAAATAGTCGAATTGGTTTCAAACCTTTATTCATTCATTTCGTTGGCCTGTGTTATTAGCTTATTTTTAGAAACTGTAAAAATCCGATATTTGGATGCCAAAAATTAACCGCATTCTTCTAATGATAAGCTTATTGTGTGACTTTTCTTTTTCCTCATTATTGTCTAGGTTTATATTTAAATGCGAAAAATATATAATCTCATTTTTCGATGTCGTATGTATAGTATGACATCCATTATTTTTTGCTGGGTTATTACAGCATTGTGATTACTGATACAAAAACCTTCTAAAAAGGTATGTTATCGCAAAATCGGGAAATATATTGTTTTTTTGAAACGAGTCGTAATAGATATATATATATGTACATTGGAGTTATTACTTTTACACAATTTTTAAAAATTTCAAATCGGTCCTATCCATTCTACATTAGTATAAAAAAGTACACCGAAAAAGAATATCTATTTTTCCCGAGCGTTAAAAAAGTTTTACTGCGGATAGTTTTAGCACAAAAATGACCCGAGAAAAAGGTTATCTATCGTTATAAGACCACTACTGACTAACTCGTAGTGATAGATCTAATTTGTATTAAAGAAAGACCTTTCATTTATCAATGAACATATCCATCTGTTTGTATTTTACTATAGTAAAGGGCATGTAAGAATTCGGCATAGCCGAATTTTGTACTTTTACTCGTAATTTCTCAAATATTCAATATCGATTTTAAAATATTTGAAAATATAATTAGTTAACAATATGTATACATATGTATGTAAAGTTATATTTGCCATATTAGTATTCAAATCTATTTTTGTAGGATATTTAGTATATTATCTAATAGCTTTATTTGGGTTATTTTTAAATTTTGCATAATAAATGAAGAGTTTAATAATAAAAACGCATTAAATGAGATTAAATATTAATAAAAATTATTTGACTACAACTTAAAAATTAAGTTATGGCTGGGGGGTGTAGGGGGATAGTGTCATTCTAGGAACTCATTCATTTTGGTAACAAAAAAAAATTCTACCGCATAAATGGCAACTTACATGGTGTCCCGGTGCATGTTGACAAAACTACATCAATGTTAAGACAGACACAAGAAATGTTTATTTAATTCATTTTTTTGTTCGTTTTTGTTTTATAAATTATACATATTAAGAAAAGTGTCAATGTGATATATTCAAATTTATATGTTTGGTTTTTGAATAGTAAATTGTTAATTATGTTTAAGCGCATTTATTTAGTTTTGTTTAAGAAAAATAAATAAAAAAGTACAGAGAAGAAATACAAATATAAAAAATAAATGCAGACAAAAGAAAGAGACATAGAATAGTATTTGTATCAAGAATATTTAAGAAAATATTGAAGTAAAATTATAATATTTATAAATCAATTTGAAATTTTAATTTTCTAAAAAAGATTTTTTAAATCTCTAAATTAAAGTCCAATTTTTGTATTGAATTTTTTCAAATTGATTATAAAGAGTTTTTTTGTTAAATTAAACACACTATTTTGAACACAAAACATTTTTTAGAGTATTTTATTTAATTATTTTTATTAACATTTAATAGCTTTATTTACAGCACACTTTTGTTTAATATTTATTTATGTATTTACACATTTCTTTTATCACTTTAAAATACCTTTAGCATTTTTTTTATTTTAAAATTTTTTAATCGTTTAGCATTCATATTTGCAGCATTTTACAGTTTTTAGTTAAAAAATTTTATAGGTCATAAAATAATGAGATCATTTAACTTACCATGCAACTGGCTTCATGTAGTTTACCCAATTTAGGTCTTATGAAGGGCGCTATTTGACGCCATAGAAATGTCTGCACCGATACCGGTAATCCCAAATCTTGCATACCATCATCTTGATCGATTTCAAATTCTTCGTTATTATTCGAATGATTATTATTATTCGTTGTGGTAGTAACCATTTTATTATTTTTTGTTAGTATTTATAGACTTTATTGAATTAGATTACGTTATCTTTCATTTAAAATGATATAATTTTTGGAAATAGCCTAAAAAATCAATACAAAAACATGTTATATATTTTTGTATTCCGAGTAAAAAAAAATCAAAAGGATTTTCAAACTTTATCGGTTCCTTAAAGGTATCGACTTTAAGAAAAATTATTAGTTTTTTACGGTTGGAAAATTTACTTTTAATTCGAGTTAAATTTTAAAAAATTATTTGCGTTTTTAACGAATATTTATTTTTTAAATTTAAAAGAAGTAGGAAAGTATAGTCGGGCATGGCCGACCATATAATACCCTACACCATGAGTATATTTTAAAAATTTTTATACCCACCATCAAAAAAGATGGGGGTATATTGTTTTTTTTCATTCCGTTTGTAACACTTTGAAACATTCATCTAAGACCCATAAAAGTATATATATTCTGGATCCTTATTAAATTCTAAGACGATCTAGCCATGTCCGTCCGTCTGTCTGTCCGTCTGTTGAAAACACGATAGAGTCCAAACGGAAGCAGCTAGCAAGCTGAAATTTTGGACAAATATTTTATCTTGATACAGTTTGTTTGGTATTGAAAATGGGCAATATCGGTCCACGATTTCGCCTAGCCACCAAATAAGGTCCCCTTCAGAAAATGACTTTAACGCTCATAACTGACAAAAAGAAACATCTATAGCGTTGAAATTCGACATGAACATATTTTATAGGAACCTTAATATCATTGTAAAATTTTATAAGGATCGGTCCATAATTGACCCTACCCCCCATATAAGGTCCCCTTCAGAAAATGACATTAACGCTCATAACTGTATAAAAGAAGCAGTTATAGCGATAAAATTCGACATAAATATATTTTTTAAGAACCTTAATATCATTGTAAAATTTTATAAGGATCGGTCCATAATTGACCCTATCCCCCATATAAGCTCCCCTTCAGAAAATGACATTAACGCTCATAACTGACTAAAAGAAGCAGCTATAGCGATGAAATTCGACGTGAACATATTCTATGGAAACCTAAATTGCTTTGTAAGATTTTATAAGGATCGGTCCATAATTGACCCTACCCCCCATATAAGGTCCCCTTCAGAAAAAGACTTTAACGCTAAGAACTGTCTAAAATAAGCATCTATAGCGATGAAATTCGACACGAACATATTTTATAGAAACTTTAATATCATTGTAAAATTTTATAAGGATCGGTTCATAATTGACCCTACCCCCCATATAAGGTCCCCTTCAGAAAATGGCTTTAAGACTCATAACTGTCTAAAAGAATCATCTATAGCGATGAAATTCGACATGAACTTATTCTATAGAAACCTGAATCGCTTTGTGAAATTTTATAACGATCGTTCCATAATTGATCCTACCCCCAATATAAGGTCCCCTTCAGAAAATAGCTTTAACGCTCATTACTAGCCTAAACTAAAATCGTTCGATCGGTCCATAATTGACCAAACATCCCCCTAAATAAGGTCCCTCTCAGAAAATAACTTTAATGCTTTTTACTACCTTAAAAATACAAGTCTAGCGACAAAATTCCACAAAAATTTATCTATTCATAGATATAATAAATGAGAAAATTGTTTTGATAATAACAAAAGCATCGATTCTTAAATATCAAAGTTTATTTATAAGGAAGCATTCCTTTTTGGCAATGATTTGATGGTGGGTATACAAGATTCGGCACAGCCGAATATAACACTCTTACTTGTTATTTTTCACAAAGAAACTTTTATGTTGAATTTTACGTTAATTCCAAAGTATTTAAGCAATTTATTGATAAAAAAACAAATTTTCTAAATGAGGCTTTATATAGGAGTATAGGTCAAACATGGGCCGATCCTCATTAAATTTGGGAAAAGGATATATTTTTAAATAATAATTAATTATGTTGAGTTTCATTGCGATACAAATGGTTACAAGTCAATTTTAGACGTTTAAGACATTTTTTGAAGGGGGGTTTGTATGGGGGCTAGGGTCAAATAAGGGCCGATCATTACGAAAATCTGCAGTGTCATTTATACTTATATAAAACTTATTTGTGCCAATTTTTAGAGAGATAATAGTATATTTGACGTAATTATGGCATAAAAAGCCCAAATCGGGAGGTACGGTTGTATGGGGGCTAGGTGAAATAATGGACCGATTTCAACCATTTTCAATAGGCTTCGTCCTTGTGCCAAAAAACATGCTTGGTCCAAATTTCATAAAATTATCTTGAAAATTGCGGCCTGTACCTAGCGACAAAATTCCACAAAAATTTATCTATTCATAGATATAATAAATGAGAAAATTGTTTTGATAATAACAAAAGCATCGATTCTTAAATATCAAAGTTTATTTATAAGGAAGCATTCCTTTTTGGCAATGATTTGATGGTGGGTATACAAGATTCGGCACAGCCGAATATAACACTCTTACTTGTTATTTTTCACAAAGAAACTTTTATGTTGAATTTTACGTTAATTCCAAAGTATTTAAGCAATTTATTGATAAAAAAACAAATTTTCTAAATGAGGCTTTATATAGGAGTATAGGTCAAACATGGGCCGATCCTCATTAAATTTGGGAAAAGGATATATTTTTAAATAATAATTAATTATGTTGAGTTTCATTGCGATACAAATGGTTACAAGTCAATTTTAGACGTTTAAGACATTTTTTGAAGGGGGGTTTGTATGGGGGCTAGGGTCAAATAAGGGCCGATCATTACGAAAATCTGCAGTGTCATTTATACTTATATAAAACTTATTTGTGCCAATTTTTAGAGAGATAATAGTATATTTGACGTAATTATGGCATAAAAAGCCCAAATCGGGAGGTACGGTTGTATGGGGGCTAGGTGAAATAATGGACCGATTTCAACCATTTTCAATAGGCTTCGTCCTTGTGCCAAAAAACATGCTTGGTCCAAATTTCATCAAATTATCTTGAAAATTGCGGCCTGTACCTTGCGCACAAGGTTTTAATCGACTCAAAATGTAATTCTGAGTCGATCGGTATACTTAAAGGTGGGTGTAGGACCAATATTTTTGTGTGTTACAAACATCAGCACAAACGTATAATACCCTCCCCACTATAGTGGTGTAGGGTATAAATATTTGGTTATTTTTCTCACAATAATTAATTGACAAATTATTGCTTATTGTTTTGTTTACATCACCTACATCACACCCATTTATTTACAAACAAATCGTATTTTAACTTGACGTATCAAAACAATTCATAATGTAGACAGATAGACGACTAACATGCTAATTGGCCATTAAATCAAAGTGATTCATTTCGACACAAATACTTAAGTGTTTTCAATTTTAAATCTACACGTTAAATATGCACGTTAGAAGAAAAAAGCCTACTACCCTCTAACTTACAAGTCTATACATTCTAATGAAGTAACAAAGGTAACTTAATTGACATGAAAACGGAAACGAAACTGTAACTACAATAATAACAGCGATGAGTTGCAACAAGTGGTTGCGTGAGCCAGAGGCAAGCAACTTATTTAAGGATATGGTAAGAAGTATGCAAAGCATGATCCATATAATTTACTACTCACATTGCATATAATAAAATAGCTAAACATACATATGAATTAGGGTGGTTATCTTTTGTATGAAATGTTTATAAAATGTTTGTATTATTGTGACATTTCATATGTATATAACTAATTTTACCCTGTACGCCCATTTTTATAGCCTTCACCTTCGTAAGAAGAGTATGTATAGATAGCATATTCGATTTAGGCATGTCCGTCTGTATGTCTATGTGTGTGTTGAAATCTGTTCTTAGAAGATAACTGAGAGATCCGAATCATCAATAAAATCAGCAAAATCGGTCCATAAATAACGGAGATATGAGTAAAAATAAAAATCCGAAAACAAAACAGACCAAGGATAAGAACAACGCGTTTCAAATGAAGCTTTGCGTAAATGAGATCTTATAAAAGGGAACATTTTGGTACTTTTTTGTTCTTCAAAAGGTACTTTTGGAATTTTCCATAATATTGATCCTAGAAACATAAAATTAAGCATTTGGGGCCCGGAGTAAATTAGAGCGTACAAAATGGGACTTTTTGTTACTTTTTTATTCTCCGAAAAGTACTTTTTTAATTTTCTATATTATTGAACCTACACAGAGGGAAAAGGAAATATATACGTCTGGTACCAAATGTACGAAGTGTTTTTCAATAACATCCGTTGTTAAAGTATATACATACTTCGTAAGTATTGTCGTACGTATGTATATATTTTGAAAAAGTATAAACAGTTTGGTTTCAATTTGGTATCACGCGTGAAATTGGGCTTGTATAACCCGGAGTAAGTGGGAATCTATAAAAGAGGACTTTTGGTACCTTTTCGTTCTTCAAAAGGTACTTTTTGAATTTTCTATAACATTTAACCTATAAACAATGAAATTAAGAATATAGAGGTCAGAGTAAGAAAGAACCTATAAAAGGGGTACTTCTTCGTTCTTCAAAAGGTACTTTTAGAATATTCTATATTATTGAACCTAAAAACATAAAGCATGTAGGGCCCGGAGTAAATGGGAACCTATAAAATAGGACTTACTTTTTCGTTCTTCAAAAGGTACTTTTAGAAATTTCAATAATATTGAACCTAGTGTTTTTCAATAATACATACGTACGTAAGTATTGTCGTACGTAAGTATTGTCGTACGTATGTATATACTTTAAAAATTATAAACAGTTTGTTTTCAATTTGGTACCAGGCGTGTATATTTATTTTTCCTTCTGTGTACGAACATGAAATTGGGCTTGTATAGCCCGGAGTAAGTGAGAATCTATAAAATAGGACTTACTTTTTCGTTCTTCAAAAGGTACTTTTAAAAATTTCTATAATATTGAACCTAGAAACATAAAATAGAGCCTGGAGTAAATGAGAACTTATAAAAGGGGACTTTTTTTTACTTTTTTCGATCTTCAAAAGGTATTTTTTGTATTTTCTATTATATTGAACATACAAGCTTGAAATTAAGTATTAAGCAAGTGAGAACCTATAAAAGATAACTTTTTGGCAATTTTTCGTTTTTCAAAAGATATTTTTTGAATTTTCTACCATATTAAACCCATAAACATGAAATTAAGAATATGGAGCCCAGAGTAAATGAGAACCTATAAAAGAGAACTTTTTGTTACATTTTCGTTCCTCAAAAGGTACTTTTTCTATGAAATTAAGTATATAGAGCCCGGAGTAAATGAGAACCTATAAAACTTTTGGGTTTTCTATAATATTGAAACTAGAAACATTAAATTAATCATGTAAAGGAGGAGTAAATGAGAACCTATAAAAGGTTTCTCTTTGGTACTTTTCGTTTTCCAAAAGGTTCTTTTGAATTTTCTATGAATACTAAACCTAGAAACAATATTCTGTGTTCTGAGTGGAATGGAAATCTTATAGCATATGAAGTCGTAGAACTATTTGTAAATAAACTCTTATTTTTGTAACAGTTAACCACTAATATCTCGCTTAGAGTTTTTTGAACCGAATATATGGACCTAGAATTACATAAACACATTACACCATCTTCACTTTGGAGGTAACGGTTACAAAAAACATTTAAGAGAAAATCTTAAAGTCTTAACTTTTACCTTCAATCTCCTTTTTTCAATTATTCAAATGTTAAATTTTCAATAAAAATGGAATTTTAATAAAAGTGTGATCACTTATTATATAATTATGAAATTTAATTCGATTTATGAAACTCTAAAATAATCACAAAGTAATGTTTTTATTTATAAAATTCGACATGATTCAAATGCTTGCCTTGGAAACGCGGTTTTAACAACCCAATTTTCATGGCTCGAGCTAGCAAATTGGCCGAAATATCAGAAATTTCACTGATATTTAGCTTGTACAAGTAGACCAGTATTCAAGAAATGTCAAAAAGAATACTGTAATAAATAAAGTAATATTTTTCCGGTTCAATGTCCTTAAACTACCTTGCATGTCGCTATACTATATCCTTACATGTGACTAATAAGATACCGGTACTTTTGAAATGTCTATTATATATAAAAAAAACAGAAAATCTACTAATTCTGTCCTCTCATCTATCATCAATAGAGAAATTTATAGACAACAAAGGAATGTGTATAATAAAAACTGAAAAGCCGGCTTTGTTGTTAAAGTAGGTCACCTAAATATTCTCACTCGAAATGTAAATATTTTTGTGATTCTCATCTACACTTGCTGTTAGCATCCTTTGTTTTGTTCTGCAAATTCTAAACAAGCATCGTAATCATTATCTCATGTGCACTCTCATCTCTGGTAATGTTTGTAAACAAATATCTGCTCTCTTTCTCCCCTATCTTTCCTTTCAGTTACTGTGTCAAGTGGGTGGCTTAGTATAATAACAAGTGTTTTTTTTAATAAATATTTTGGTTTGTTTTTATATTTATATTTTTTTGTTATCATTGCGTGTGATAAACGCAGACTCCACATCTTCGGCTCCAGGTATAGATACTTGAAAAATTTTCACTATTTTCCTAGAGGTCGCCACTGGTTTTTTGGAAAAAATTTTCACCCACTTACATAATCATGAAAATATTCTTTTAATATTCATTTGAAATTATTATTTAATTGTAATATTTAAACATTTCAGACTTCGAAGCACTAGTTTTCCCATTAATTTACCAAAACCGCACCTTTTATTTGTTGTTGTTGGCATTTATATTAACCAATTTATTTTATGATTCTTTAACATACTGTGTTGGAAGAAAAGGGTTTGGCACTTTCTTTGTTTTTTCTATTTTTTTTTATTATTTGAAATTTTATTTGATATTTAGACAATTTTCACATATTTTTTAGCAATTAAATTTGCTCACTTTAATCGCCAATAATTTTTGTGATAATTTTCATTTGATTTTATTACTTTTTTATGGCAAAATGTGTGATTTTTTCATTTAATGAATACTATGTAATTTTCTTTGTCTGATAACTTACATTACTGCGTTTGTAACGGTTTTGTTAAAATACTTTTAAACAGTTTGAGCGCTCGGATGTAACTAAACCAAAGAAAAATGTATCTGCCAGGAGTTACTTGGTTAAACGACAAATGACGATGATTCTCATTTTAGCGGATACATACAATCTATAGTAGACACACATACATACATATATACACAAACACACAAACTTACATGGTGCGTATGAGAAATGTCCTAGTGTGAGGGAGTACAGGGTGTAAAATTTAGCTGATTTTAATTAAATTCATGGAAATTGAAATGTTTTAGTTTGGAGGCCGTTTGCCCTTGTCATTTCTACTGATTTTATTCAGAAAGGCTCTAGAATAGAACTGTTGTTTTCATTTAAAATTTTAAGAGCTTAAAAAGGCTATTTCGAACGATCAATCATTTAAATAGGAGGTCCCACGCCCATGTTTGCCAGTCCGCCAATTTTTGCCTCCAAATGTTATATGGATGTCAAAGTTGTTCGCGTAGAATTTGAGGATTATAATCGAATAGTTTCTCCGAACACGAGTTGTACTGAAAAATTAAAAAAATATATTAATAAGGTATTAAAAGCCAAATATCATGTGCACTAATCGAGGTATTAGGTCAGAAAAATCTGGTTTTACGTTTATATCCCTCTTATTATTCGTCGTACGTGTTCTGTTGCTTTTCTAGTTTCTATAGAGAATTAGTTAAATTTCCTACTTTTTAGTTGTAAACTATTGTTGAATATCATTAGTTATTTGTTTTAAGACATTGTTGACATCTTTTTATCCTTACAGTATAAAATAATACAAAATATTTCCCAAGAGATCAAGAATCGCCTGACAGGAGATCAAGAATCGCCTGACAGGAGATCAAGAATCTCCTGACATCAAATTTGGTATTGTTTTATGAGTAGAAGTATTTTAAAATATTTTTTTAAAAATACACTTCTTTAAAACTTAGAACTTCTTTAAAAAGGATCATGAAATGAAAAACTAAAAAAGCCGTTTTTCTCCATTAAATTTATAGTTTAAGACGTATATCATCCGGTTCATGTCTAACGATTTTTTCTCTTTTTGTCGGTCGTCTTATCATGGGCTATATTATTAATGCTCAAAGATAAAAAATTTTTTTAAAATAAAAATGTTTGTTAAACAAAAATAATAAGACTTTTTTAAAATAGTACAACCACAATATTTGATATTTTGCTATACCTAATTTTATAGATTTGGCAGAAAGAATTTCTTTGGCAATGAATTTATTTTCCCAATAAATACTTAAGACTACAAGAAAATATTTAAATTCCTAAAATATTTGAATTAAAATCCTGCTTATGCCTAAATAGAAATAAAATTAGTGCCAAAAATTGAACAATGCGATTTACTTTTTAATTTTAATCAAATAATGTTTTTGCGAACAATCCCTGTACAAAAAAAAAAACTCAAAAACATTTTTAAAAATTTTGTCAAATGAGTTGAGATACTAAACATGGTGATAAAATATCTTACTCAAATCAATTAGATTTTCATATTTAAAACTAAATAAAAATTATATAATAAAGAAAATAAATAAATTTTATTACATCCTTTTGTTAAATTTGCCTCAACACCCTTTATTATATAGCTACTGTTAAACGTTTTTATCAATGATAACAAATTGAAAACATTTCTATGCTCGATTTTATATGTATACATACGGACAATATACTTATGTATGTATATATGTTGTTTTCTCGTATGTATCTATCGTGCAAACAATACCCATTACATTCCTTCACATTGCGCTGCTATTCGGCAAATGAATTATTTGCGCGAGGGTTGCAATGCTGATAAGCTGACAAATTTATATAGCCAGAGTCGTCTCCCAATTAATGAGACTTATAATGAGATTATTAAAAGTGTTTATAAATACACAACATTTTTGTAAGACATAGAAAAAAAAAAAAAAAAAAAAAACAGAAAATATTATTGTCTAAATTTTGAATTATTTTTACAGATACAAATAACTACTTAAATAAGTACCTACAAACAACTGCTAGCGTCCGTAAAATAAAACAGCAAAACTCAAAATGAAGTACTTACGTATTTAATTATATGTAAGTCATTATAAAAGTATGTACTTAAAAGTAATACAGACGTTATGTAGTATCCATTGAAAAGTATGTGGTTATGTTGGTACAAGTCTTGGCTTGGTACAAGTTTTAGCTTGGTAACACTCTTTACTAATATGTAATAATATTTATTTTACAATATATTTTATTTGTCTGCTATTTATTTATTTTAATCTCTCATCACAAAAATTATATTTCTCTAGAAATTCGAAAATTTAATAAAATTTATTAAAAATTTATAAAAAAAGCCACAATGGGTGGATTGATAATAAAATCGTGTAAAATAAAAAACAAGACAATAATGATGTAATTTTTGTAATTTAATTTTATTTATTGTTTGTATGTAACTAATAATTTTTCATTAACTATTGATACAATACATAAAAATAATTTGTGTTACTA
>NW_023996441.1:0-38055 GCF_015586225.1 Lucilia sericata | reverse complement strand
TACCGGAATATTTTTAATTTTATTCGTTACCAAAGAGTTTTGATATTCTTAAGTAATTTGGTTAAATTTCATTTTTCAGTATTGAAAATAAAAATGACATTCAACTATTGTAATGGCAAGTAAGTAACGATTATGGAACCAATTACAAATAAAAATAATAATAACATTGCTACTATGAACAAAAATTGACTGTGTATTTTATATATTAAATATATATATATATTTTTTCTTCAATCTCTTTTCATTGCAGTTGCCACATAGTATAGCGGGTGAAGAGTGGCCTTTGTATTTGGTGCACCATTAGCATCCGCTGGTCTTTTCCATGGTACTCAGTATACAGCACAAGAAAAACTTTTAGCCGAAGCTGTTATGTCATACTGGTGTAATTTTGCCAAGACAGGGTAAGCATTTTATTTGATTTTCAGTTTGCATGAATATTAAATTAAATAAAGCAAAAAGCTATACTTACTAGGAAAATTTTACAAATTCTTGTCATTTCATACAAGTAAGTAGAGAAAGTGTGTGTGTGTGTGAAGAAGCTAAGTAGTGATAGAGTTTTTTTTAGGTTTGTTAGTCTTTGAAAAGTAATACCACGTTACACTATAATCATTATTATTATTATGATTATATACCAACAGATTTTGAATTTTTTCTATGATTCTTTTTAGTTCATTTTCTTCTTTTATTTTGCTTTAGAAGACACTTTAAAGTGTTTGTTTGAAGATACAAATAGATTTTATATTTTTATCCTATTTGCTTTAGACATACTACCAAATAACTATCAAGTTAAAAGTTCTAAAGCTGCAAGAAGTTAAGGAAATCTAAAAAAAAAAAAAATAGAAGCACAAAAGAAAATTTACAAATAATAACAATAATGTCATGGTAGTGGCAGTAGTGGCTGTGGCAGTTAGTCTGTTGGTAGCAGTGCTAACAGACATAGTTGTGCAGTAGTTTAAGCTAAACTTTCATTCAGTTATTTGTTTTCATGACAGTTGTATGATTTCTTTCAAACAGTTTGTCTGTTTACAGTATGTCAATGATGGCGCGTAGTTATGGCAATTCCATCACTACTAAAGAACGAACTTCTTAAAGTTTGTTAAAAATATAAATTGAATTTTTATTTCCCTCTATTACCACTCTTTACCTTCTATTCATTTCTTTTTATAGAATTTAGTATTTCTCATGAAAAAGATTATTTCCTCAATTTCTTTCAATTATCTATATAATTTCAACTGAATTTTATATTCATGTTTATGTGTGGCAATTTAGTTAAAATTAATATTTGTTTAAATGTTTGTATATATTTATAAGTATGATTTTAAATTTTAGCCTAATACATATTGGGAATTCAAGCAAATATGATTTAATATGTCAAAAATTATTTTATTTATTTTTAGCAATCCTAAGGCTCCTTGGAAGGGTAATTTTATTAATTTGCATGCCTTAGAATGGGATCGTTATGACTTGGAATGGCCGGAATTTAATAAACGTTCTCAGGCATACATGAATATTGGTAAGAAAAAACAAAATATGTAAATATGTAAGAAAAATCTATAACTAAATAAACAATAGAAAAAATATTTCATAATAAGGGATTCTTTGTTTGGAAAAATATGGTATACAATTCAAGTTATTTGAATAAGTCATTTTCCCATTTTCAAAAATGAATATTAAAGTTAATAGTATATTAAAACCCTTTGTTTTTTTATACAAAAAGGTGATTATCAACCATAGTAACCTAGAAAAAAAGAACTTCCAAAAAAGCGAAAAAGTAGTCGAATTTACTCCATGAAAAACTGAAAAACTGAAAAAGACCGGCAGAAGCAATGATTTTAACACTAGCTTTTCTTAGAAGTGATGCTCTATTATTCCCTCCCACCACCATCATTGTGATAAGTTTGTCATTCCGTGTGTAACACTAAGAAATATTCATCTGAGACCCAACAAAGTATATATATTCCGGGTACTTATCAAATTCTGAGTCGATTTAGCTATGTCCGTCTATCTGTCAGCCTAAAACATGCTCACGTTAAAACTAAGCAAAGGAAGTAAATTAAATTCACGGAAAATATTCATTGTTGTCCTAAGCAGTTTGGTATTCAAAATCAGTAAAATCTATTCACAATGTAAAAAGTTAGGAGTAAAAATTTCAGACTACCTCGAAATAAATTACGTTTTTTTCCTATTTATCGTTTAAAATTTATATGTTTAAAATAAATACAATCGATCTAAAATTTCCTATAGCCCCCATAAAAAGGTACATGTTCTCGGAAATAGATTTATTGTTAAAACCACCAACAAATTTTTCATATATGTATATAATATAAACAGAAATCATATTACGAACTTAGATGTGTATCGGTACATAATTTGTCATAGCTCCCATACAAGGTCCACTTCCGAAAATCACTTAAATGCACATAACTAATTAAGAAATTAAGATATTAGATATACGACTTTACTACATTTTTTTGGATCGGTCCATAATTTGTTATAACTCCCATATAAGGCCCACTTCCGATAACCACGTAAACAAACATTTTTCATTACTGAATGAAGATATAGGTAAAAAATTCGTCATGAATATGTTTTAAAGTACATATAATCCACCCTGAGAAATATTTTCCGGAACGGTCCATAATTGGTAATAGCTTCCGTATAAGGCCCACTACCGAAATCCACTTAAATGCACATAACTAATTAAGAAATAAATATAAGACTCTACTAAAATTTTTTCGGATCGGTCCATAATTGGGCATAGCTCCCATATAAGGTGCACTTCCGAAAATCACCTAAATGCACATAGGTGATATTAAAGATATTGGAATTATATTCAACATAAAAAGTGTTTTATGTATACATATACGAATCTACTAATTTTTTTCCGGATCAGTTCCACAATTGGACATAGCTCTTATATAAGGACCACTTCCGATAACTACGTAACGGACATTTTTCATTACTGAATGATATCGGTATAAAATTCGTAATGAATGTGTTTAAAGTAGATATAAACCACTCTAAGAAATATTTCCCGAATCGGTCAATAATTGGTCATAGATCCCATATAAGAGATCCACTTCCGAAAATCGCATATTTCATTGATAAATAAAGATATCGGACTAAAATTCCGCATAAATAAGTTCTTTACATATACAAATCACTCTCAATTTTGTTTCTGGATAGACCCATAATTTTTCAAGTCTCCGATATACGGTCCACTGCCGAAAATTACTTTAACTCACATATTTCATTGACAAAAAAAAATATCGCTAATATATTTTTTGTATATATAAATCATTCTGAAAAATGTTTGGATCAGTCCATAATAGCTCAAAACTCTAATATAAGATCCACTTTCTTAAGTCACTTCATCATTCTGCGAAATTGGTCATATCTTTCATAGACGTTTATACTTGATCAAAGTTAATTCCATAGATGTATAATGCAACTAATAAGTGATTTCTAAATGATAGCACCCTCATCACGGAATATTTTAATCCAATTATATGGGTTTTCATAAAAAGTAGCTTACGGATGGAGGGTATTTAAGATTCGGCCAAGCCGAACTTGTTATGATTCCAATTTCACTATTTCTTAAGTTGTGCTCAAGAAGTCACTTTTATGTATTTTTTTGGAAGTGATTTGGAAGTAAAAAATAATATTAAGAGAAAAAATAGCATTACATACATTCAACATTTTTAAACTCATAAAAATTTCATTGGAAGTTATTAAACATCACTTCCACAGAAGCTAATATAAAGCTATTCTTTTCGAAGTATTTTTTTATATTTTGCTGTGTAATTATAATTGTAGTTTATAATACAAAGAAACATCATTCTTATACTCACAAAATTTATGTTTACTGTAGATATTTATAAGAATCTCTGGTGATCTAGCCATGTCTGTCCATCCGCTGTTAAAAATTATTTTATGTTTGTTCAATGTTGAAAATGGGCAACGTCAGTCTGAAATTTCGAACAAACCCTCATAAAGTGACTCCCAGATTCATAAAGTAAATAATCCCAAAACTACTCCCTTGCTAAAATTATGGGAGCACATGATCCACACTCGCAACACGGTCTCATGTAATGACTATTTTGTTTAAGAAAAGTAAGCATGATATATGTCTGCATTACATGGTACTACATAACGAATCGTGTACTCCAATAATGTTTATAGGGAAGAAGTTTTTGAATTACATTAATAGATGTACTCCAATAATTTTTGCAGAGTACCAGTATAGTGATTTGACAATATTAAGTTTCATTAGTTATATATCATATGCTTACATAACTTATTCAACTCATGCGAAATATATATTTATCCATAGTATGAGTTACATTCTCTTTTCTAAGAGTAATTGCTTGAAAAGGGTTAAAACTAACATATTTATTTAGTCGTAAACATCTTTATTAAACAAATATAATGTGTCCAAAAAGGACATGTTTAATCAAATGAGTATTTATTTAAAAAATATTTACCTTCTGGGAATACGACTTTATTATAAGTACATATTTTCATATGTAAGAAAAATTCTTAAAACTATCAAACAGAGTAGTTATTGGAAGCAAGTTTCCGTAGATTCCAAGAAGTGTATGTGATAAGTCCTAACACATGATTCCTGTTATTTGAGAAATATTTAAGGTTAGAATGAAAAGAATATGTACATATCCTTTTCTCTATATGGTATTCTTATGAATACATTCAGTATTTTTGAGCACAAATACGAATATTTTTAAAAATCTGTATTAATATTTAATTATTATGCAGTCAATTTCTTAGAATCATAACAAAAACTTTAAATATTTAAGTATAGTAAAAGTACAACTATCCAAGGAATCCTTTATCAATAATGTAAAGCATATTTTAGCAGACTTCAAAAGAGAAGAATGCTATTTTATTGAATTTTCTAAAAAAAAGAACTACTAACACGAAATATCTCAATATTTTATAAAATCATATTTCACTAAAATATAAAAAAAACTAAAATTCTACTTTTCCCCTTCTCCTTGCGAACAGGGATACCACCGTCTGTTGGTTATAAATATCGACAAGTCTATATGAATTTTTGGAATAAAGAATTACCCGATGAACTCAATCAAATTGCACAAATACAACAGCAGCCATTTTTACAAACTAACAATTACAATAGCAACAGTAACAATAACTATGAAAATGGAAATGTTGCAAGCGGAACTACAGCAATTTATCCCAAACGTTATGGCTCAAAACTAGATGTAATAACCGGTCATATGAATAAATTTGGTACACGTGATAATGGTGCTGAAGATCCGGTTAGAACATTAAAACTATTGCTGCAAGAACCGTATGCAAGTGGCAAAGAGACACAAGCGGAGAATATGTATAATGCACCACCGTCTACGCAATATAAAGGTATAGTAATGGCAGGTGGCAATGTACAAGGAAGTAGTTTTGATGATGATAATAATGATGAAGTAAAAGCTCAAGGCTATGAAATACGTTATAATGGTTATAGCACCAAGACGGCTTATACTACACGTTCTCCCTATAATACCATTTATGGCTCAAAACAATTTGACACATATATCAGTAGTGGTGGCGGCAGTAGTGCTAAAGCACAAGGTGTTGGTTGGGATAAAAAATACTATGAAGGCAGCAGCAGCAGCAGTACTAGCAGTAAGATAAACAATGGCAATTATGTAAATGAGGATAACAAGCCATCGGGGGATGAAGCTGACAATAATGAACATGTGGCCAAATCAGAAACCACTTTACATTTATTAATCGGCTTAATTATTGTATTCATCATTTTGAATGTCATCATTTATTCCACTTTCCTGATGCAAAAGAAAAAGAAAACCAAAACTTTACAGCGTAAATTGGGTGGTGGCATTTTAACCTACGATGGCACCACCGATGATGATCTGAAAAGATCTAAGACAAATACCACTCAGCATGGAGATGATGGTGATGATAGTTTTATAATGGATACCATGAGAAAATCGAATACTTATGAACAGGTTAAGACAGAAAGATCACCTATTAATGGTTTTAAAATAACCAGACAATTAAGCTGTTCAACGGTGGATACTCATACGAAAGTAAGTGAGTGGATAACCACCACTGAGCCTCACAAACAGGCCACTTTGCAGAGAAGACCTAGTAGTGGCAGAAATTCGAAAAAGTCTTCTTCATTCTCTAGTTCTCTAAGAGGCAGTGGCTCTTTTGGCAAACCTCAACCCTGCAAAGTAAGTGTAGCCATCGATGCTACACCAGAGGGAAGAGGCAGCAGCGTCCTGGAGCAGGAGCCCATAGAGGTGACAAAAATGAAACAGGATGGCCGTAATATTATCATATGTCAAGATATAGAGGTGGAGGATCAAGAACTTCTAACGCCTCAAGATTCTTTAGACAATAGCCGTTACACTTTAATGCGCCAACATTCGGCAGCAACTGAAGCCTGTGAGACAGAACTGATACAGCCTATGCATCAACATTCACGTTCTGATCCCGTAGAAATGTACTATAATCAAAATGAAAAAATCACCAGTTTTATATCAAACGAGGACAATGATTTACAGGATATAAACGTAACCAGCAGAGAAGATGACTATGATGTACCCGCCGAGGCCTTAACAGCCGAACAACAGTTAAATGTTATAAAAAGAAGAAAATATCCCAAAGTTTTGCCCACTTATATGCAACACGAAAGAGAAACAGATTCGCCACCCATGACTAAAGATTTAAGCACTACTTATAAGCGTAATTCATTACCACCAAATTCTTACTTTCCACACTTTGCTCACAGCAAACAACAACCACCCTTGCCACCACCTCGCACCATAGCCACCTTAGGACGAAAACCTTCAATTGGTAGAAGAAATAGTAACAATATTACCACCTCACCTCTAATGGTGGCACATGACTATGCCGAAGAGGAAGAAGAGGAGCCAGAAATTACACAAAACACTTTAATAGTGGGTTCATTAAAACCCACTGAGGGTTATTACTCAACCTTGAGAAGACAGAATAAGCCAACTAACACAGATACACAAACAGAAAATTACCATATTCCATCAACAGCAGCAACAGCAGTAGCTCCAGCACCACTAGCAAACCAACAGCAGCAACAACAATCAGTATTTCAATCATTTGAATCTAAACCACCTTACTATAAGACACCCGAAAGAGAAGTTACAGCACATCTTACGGAAAGGGTCTATTGCATACAAGCACCCCAAACAAATGCCCAACATCAGCTTACATGTTGTAACTCAGAACCTACAACACCTACCATCTATTATACACCTACAGCAACGCCTATGGCCATGATAAATGACTCGTATGCGGCACTACCATCAGGAATTGTTTATGCTCAACCTAAAAAGTCTCATATACCACGTATAGTACCAAATGCAGCAGTACCACTAGTGGCAACAACATCATCTAACACAAGTCTATTACATTCCAGTATAAATGAGAATCATGGTATGGTGTATTCTCAGGCCTCTTCCAGCGATGCTGTTACTAACAATTGTAAAGATACAACTAATTGCTGTCAGGTTTTGCCAAAGGTACCAAATGACAATCAAGTGTCATCTAGAGAAACTTTACAAACACCTGATATAAATACAGCAGCAACAGCAGCAATGCTACCACAAACAACAACAACACGTATACCACAATTACATAGAAATGCAAATGTAGCCACCATGCAACAACAAACTAGCAATATTGATAAAACAAATGCAAATATAATACCCAAGGCAACAACAATGACACCTAACATATTGATAGTAGAAAACAAACAAACTTTAACAACAACAACACCACCAACCGCAACAACTGAATTATCCTCAACAAAAGTATTATCGTCAGCTTTATCATCACCAACAACATTATCGACCTCATTAGCAACATCATCAAATTATTCTGCTTCTTGTACTAAAGCAACGACATTGACAACAACAACAACACCTTCTCCTTCATCCACTTTGACTTCTTCCGCTTTTGGTAATTGCCAAAGTTATGATGTGACAACACCAAAGTCTCCATCTAATAAAACATCATCAATAACTTCATCATCTTCATTGTCATCGACATCATCTATACAATCGGATTCAGCATCTTCATCATCTGCCACTTCATCATCTACGGGTACGGTACGCACAGAATTGCAACAGAAATGAGAGACAAGTGTAGAAATATAAAAATCATCAATTGTCAGGTGTTGATTTAGTATCTTTAGCTTTGCAACATGAATATTGGTTGCACATGTAACAATATGACTTGATTTTGTAAATATATTTATTTTAGTTTCTCTTTTTTTTTACCAATAACTTGATTTTTCTGCATATATGCATGTTATTAGGTAAGAATAAAATATTACTTTTATATGACTACATATAACTAGTTAACTGTAGTTTAGGATTAAATAAATGTATTAATATAAAATCTAGCTTAAGTCCTATGTATTTTTGATTATAAGCCATACATTAAGAAGCCATTGAAATGTTGACAGTTTTCCAATGTTTGTATAAGAAAATTTATACAAAATAACATTATTAAACATGCAGTTCAAATAACCATATAAGAAATGTTTATAAACTAAATATTGGTATTAAAATAGAATTAAGTAAAATTGAATAAATATTTCTTTTAGTTTTTATTGTAAAATATAGTTTTTAATTATTTAACGAAAAAAAGGTTATTTTTGGGATTCGATTAAGATTTCGGCATTAACAGTGTTTGATCTTTTGGTGATGCCCAAAAATATGCAACGGATTTATCTAAATTTGCTGCAAAAATGTAGTACTCCTCCTAAGAATGTAGATTGCTAATCCAAAACTTATCCAAACACATATGTAGAGGACTATGCATGTATTACATTAGATTTATTCCAAAACTACACCTTTGCTTAAATTATGAGACTACATAATCTCGTTGAATGGCAACTAATGTTTAATACAGGTCTAATTCGGGGCCTTGATCCAATAATATTCGAACTTTACAATACCTATCTAATTATGTTCGATATCTTCTACGTAAGGATTATCTGTCAGAGGAACTGTATTGCTGCTTCAACTTTTTGCAAATCGTGATCAGTATACTCAGAGAAATTACTATGAATAGATAGACACTTGAAGCCTTGAGAATAAAAATTTAATTTGAAAATCAGTCATCAAAAATATATCATGTTAGGAACCATGTTTTTTGAAATTTTCAAAATCTGTGTTCTGTATACCTGGAAGGAAAATATGTTGTTGGTTGGTTGGTTAACGTGGTAGTTCACTACACGCGAACTGTCAAGTACAGTCAAAGTGACTCCGTTTTGATCAGACCACTCCACCCGTTAGATGAAGTATTTTATAGTTTTAGATCCAGCCTATAGCAGTGAGAAATCTTAGGATATCATTAAGCTTAGATCCAGATATCTCACCAAGGTTAGATATGAAGTAACTGCCAAGAAAACGGTTTCTTTTCACGCGTAGAACAGGGCATTCGCAGAGAAGATTGAAAACCATTTCTTCCTTTTCCCTACTTTGCAAATGCGACATTGTACATTGAAGGGTAGCCCACAATCCTACTTGCATGTCTGCTTAGCACCCAGTATCCAGTTATTACTGTTATTTATCTCCATATATGTATACCGTCTACTTCGGTTTATAAGGTGACTTGTGCGTTTATAGGTTATTCCAATTATTTTCAGCCTTTTGAAGATATAATCTTGATAAAACCTAACGGGGTTGCTACTGGAACGGCGTTGGAGATATCATGAGCAGATCCTGTTCTTGCAAGCTCATCTGCCAGTTCATTTCAATAATAGTCCCTATGCGCAGGGACCCAAACAAGCGTAATGTCAGACAGGCGACCCAACCTTGATAGATCCTTCTTGCAATGTCTAACTAATAGAGAAGTGGTAGTATAAGAATTTAGTGAGAGAAGTACCACTTGACTATCGACAAAAATTCCTATGTTGCCCGAACATTGAGGTCGTGTAGTGCCCAACATATACTATCTGTAAAGATTCTGATAGTATATTCACTCAGTAGGTTACCCTTACACCACTCACTCCTGGAAGGAAATCTCACTTTGAAAACTCTATCAAAATTAGTGTGTGGGGTAATGTAATCGGATGGTTGGTTCATTGACACATACATATATGAATACTGGAGGAAAAATTTGGCTAACTAGCAATAGTAGGTGTGGCACATCCCACGCCTATATTGCTAGCCAATACTAAATGACATAAAAGCTACAGCTCCCAAATTTTGTACGCTAAACTTTTGTGTCAATATGAATATTTAATTCAAATATGGGGGGACTAGACAATGGGGTATTACCACCCATATGAATTAAATATGAATTAAATGAATTAAATTTGTATATCGGGGAAACTATTGGAGCTAGAATGCAAAAAAAGCAAAAAAAAAAAATTTGACATCCATGTTAGTATTTGCCTAATAAATTGGCAGATCACTGGGGCGTGGTCCCTCCCATAAGCATTAAATAAAAATTCGCTTATTGGGGAAGCTATTGGAGCTAGAATACTCAAATTTTGCACGAACAATTTTGACATTCGTGTAAACATTTGTCTAACAAACTTGCGAACAGGATCCTACTTCATAAATTCTATAACAGGTTCCAATAGACTCGGTTCTTTTGCAACCGTTTTCACTCGAATCGGTTGTTTTTTTTACATAAAGTTAGTACCCAGGATTAACAATTCTATAACTGGTACCTATAGAACAGTTTCCCTATTTATCCCTTCTACACGGGAAGTTATACTAGAACCTGTTTTTTTAGAAGCAGTTCTACTAGAATCGATTGTTTTTTCCCAAAAATAAGTAATGCCCATGATCATTTTGTAAACAGGATCCTACTTCATCAATTCCACAACTGGTTCTACTAGAACCGGTTATACTACAATCTACTGTTTTTTGAGAAAATAAATAATATCAATTATAATTTTGTAAACAGATGCATACTTTAAATTTAATGAGTAATTTCATTCAAATAAAAAAGTTTAAATAGTCATAAAATATTTGTCTTTAGGAGTATGCCACGCCCATAATTATCAATATTTTGACCAGTTTGACCAACTAAACATTTGACTTTGGTCGAAGAAATTCATTTCTGAGCCACCGTTTGCCAACTAGAGAAATGAGGGGATTGGGGTTTCCCGTAAAAAGTAAATATGAATTTACTTTATGGTTTTTAGGGTAGCGAAGCGCACTGGGTATAGCTAGTTAATTATAAGAATGCCTTCTAAAAATACAAAACTTACACAATGCTACACAATACAAATCCAATTCCATTTAATTATAGTCCATAAAATACGAATATACTTTTAGTTTTCATCGATTACTTCGTCAAATAATTTCTTAAGAGTAAAAGATTTTTTGAAGAATCGTGAAACGTGCCTAGAAGTTTGAAAAATGCAATTTTTGGCCCCTTTTGAGACGTTATAACTGCGACAACTTTAGAAAACTTTATATATAATATCTTCTTTGAGATATATTCACCTAAAATTTGACTTAAGCCATCAAAGGCCATCTACCAAATATTACCCAGATGTTCATATTAATGACAATATATAACAGGAGCGTCTTATAAATTAGTAGTAGGTGTATAAGATTCATCATAACCGAATATAACAATATTACTTGTTACTATGTTAAATTTTATCGAAAAGAAATAACTAAGTAGGTATGTATCTATATATATAAAAATGAATGTGTGTTTGTTTGTATGTTTGTATGTTTGAACGTTATAGACTACTAAACGGCTGAACCGATTTTATTAAAATTTTCACATCGTATTACTGTATGTCTGGAATAGGTAATAGGCTACTTTTTATTTTGGAATTCCAAGTGGGCGAGGAGCCACGCCCATATTAAGAAAATATTAAATCCGTATATTTTAGATAATATAACAGTTAGACTCCTCAAATTTTGTCGGAGCAACTTTAGTGTCAATATTATTATTTAGGAAAAAAAGTAGGCGGACTAGCATTAGGGGGCGTGTCACCTCCCATATAAATTAAATACAAATAAACGTTTATCTTGGAAACTATTATAATTAGAATCTTCAAATTTTGCAGGAATAACTTTAACATCCATCTAAACATTTTGGGTAATAATTTGGCGGACTACCCATGAGGGGAGCGGCACCTCCCATATTAATTAAAGACAAAAATTCGTTTATCTGGAAAACTAATGGAATTAAATTATTCAAATTTTGCACAAAGAACTTAAATATTCATCTGAACATTTTGGAGGAATAAAAGCGAACTTTCTGGGGCTCAAATAGAAAAATTCGTATATCTGAGAAACTATTAGAGCTAGAATCTTAAAATTTTACATAAAGAACTTTGAAACTCATGTGAACATTTAGAGCATAACGGGCGGACTTTCAATGGGTGGCTTGGCACAACATATATGAATTAAATACAAAATTTCGTGCATCTTGGAAACTCTTATATTATTCAAATTTTTTATAGATAGATAGAAATTTGCGATAGATAGAAACTGGCGTCCTGGCAATAATTTGCTTGACATCTCTCATATGTAACATATTTTAAATCTGGAGAACTATTGTAGTTAGAATCTTAAAATCGTTAATTGGGATTTTTATTTATACACATTCCTTTTAGGGTAGCAAAGCACACTGGGTATAGCTAGTGTTATATAAAAATCTATGAAATACGTATACTTTATATTCAATACAAAAAGTTAAAATATAGCGTATACGTCACATAATCGTTTCGTTAATTAGTTTTTGCTGCAAAAAATTACTTCCTTAATTGGTAATTAAAATTTTATTGCATTATGATTTTATATGGAAAAGTTTTGCTTGAAAAAAATATTAATTAAATAAATACCTTTATTTCAAATGTGTATGTATGAATATAAAACTGTTTTATAATTAACTTAAATCTTTCCCTTTGTGTTACATTCTTATTTAAAAACAAGTTAATACCACTGTAATATTATTTTAACTCGACTAATAAAAAAAAACTTCCAACATATTTTGCATTTTCAACAATAATCTATGATGCACATTTCCTATAGAGAATGTTGATGACAGTTTGTTATTTTTTTTTATTGAAATGTTTTGGTTTTTTTTAACCTCTAAGCAGTACACAACCGTAGATGTTGAGGAAAACAAAAGAATAAATAAAGCTGCAGCTTAAAAGACTTTATTCTATCAACATTTGATTGTGTCATTGGCTTTATTTAGTTTTTTTCTTTATGCTCATTTATCTGTTTGTCAGTGGAAAAACTATACTATGCATGTATATTAGCTTAACAGCTTTGTTACCATGATAGACGCATACAAAAACAAAATAAAGAATAATACTTAAATAAATTGAACTACTGGGAGTATAGTAGCAGGAGCAAAATAAGAAAACATTTGTTATGTTAAGGAACAAAACTAGAAAACTTATATAGAGAAACATAGAAGAAACAAACTAAAAACTTAATAAGACTTAAAAGAAAAACTTTGAATAAAAGGAATCTAAATATGTAGAACATAAAATTTGGGGTTTTATAATCCAAAACACTCTAGGCAAAAATGCGCTTATAGTGCCTTAAGGTGGTAAATACAATTTAAAACAATATTCTCAATACAATATTCTCAATATTGCAAAATCTTAAAAACTTAAACTTAGATGGTTTCACATAATGTAATTATTCCAACTATTACTGGTTACTCTATCAACGACTTAAGAGTAGTAACCACAACCAGTGCTTTTATTTTCCCAAGAAAAGAAACTTTATTATTCAATCATAACATTTTTTTACTTATCGATATTTTGCATTATTTTTCACTCAACATTTATGGTTGCCACCTCCTAAAGCAGAAACACTATTACAAAAAAAGAACACAATTTTGATGGAAAAAAACTTACTTAGATGGTTTGAAAACATGCAGCAAACAAAAAACTTTTATGATTTATTTGGTTCTACACAAAAATGTAATAACAACAGCAGAATAAAAACAAAAAATAGGTAAACAAATAAAAAATAAAACTTGTTGCTTAAACTTAATAGAACAAGTTGCTAGAGGTAAAGATGTACAAATGCCCTTACTCGTTTCTTAACAAAACACAGTCAAGATGAACAACACGCTTCAGTATTCTCAACCAATAAAAGATTATTCATAGAATTATACAAAAGTTAATAAAATATAAAAAAAAACTTAAAGCTTATTCGAAATTTTGAGTTCTCTATTTAAAAAAAAAAATAAAACTAAATTTTTAACATTATGTGTAAAAACTACGTTTTTGTGTAAAAACTACACTTACTTGCAGAAACATACTTTTTGTGTAAAAACTAAGATCTTGTGTACTAAATTTTAACAAAAACAGAGCTTTAATGTAAAATAAGAGTTTTTATGTAAAATTAGAGCTTTTGTGTTAATACAAAGATCTTGTGTTAATACAAAGATTTTGTGTAAAAACTGAGTTTTGTGTAAAAACAGAGTTTTTGTGTAAAAACTGAGTTTTTGTTTAAAAAACAAAGTTTTTGTATAAAAACAAAGTCTTTGTGTAAATCGAAGTTTTTGAGTAAAAACTGAGTTTTTGTGTAAAATCACAGTTTTTGTTTAAAAACAGAGTCTTTGTGTAAAACAGAGTTTTTGTGAAAAAACTGAGTTTTCGTGTAGAAACAGAGAGTTTGTGTAAAAACACAGTTTTTGTGTAAAATTAGAGTTTTTGTGTAAAATGAGTTTTTGTGTAAAATGAGTTTTTGTGTAAAATGAGTTTTTGTGTAAAAACAGAGTTTTTGTATAAAAACAGAGTTTTTGTATAAAAACAGAATTTTTGTGAAAAAACAGATTTTTTTGTATAAAAACAGAGTTTTTGTGTAAAAACACAGTGTTTGTGTAAAAACACAGTGTTTGTGTAAATACACAGTTTTTGTCTAAAAATTGAGTTTTTGTGTAAAATCTTTGTTTTTGTGTAAAAACTTAATTTTTGTGTAAAAACAGAGTTTTTGTGAAAAAAAAACAGAGTTTTTGTGAAAAAAAACAGAGTTTTTGCGTAAAAACAGAGTTTCTGTGTAAAAACAGAGTTTTTGTGTAAAGGCAGAGTTTCTGTGTAAAAACAGAGTTTTTGTGTAAAAACAGAGTTTCTGTGTAAAAAACAGAGTTTTTGTGTAAAAACAGAGTTTTTGTATAAAAACAGAGTTTTTGTGTAAAGTTTTTGTGTAAAAACAGAGTTTTTATGTAAAACAGAAAGTTTGTGTAAAAACTTAGTTTTTGTGTAAAACAGAGAGTTTGTGTAAAAACAAAATTTTTGTGTATAAACTTAGTTTTTGTTTAAAAATGAAGTTTTTGTCTAAAAACATACTTTTGTGTAAAAACGAAGTTTTTGTGTAAAACAAGGTTTTTGTGTAAAAACGGAGTTTTTGTGTAAAAACGGAGTTTTTGTGTAAAAACAGGGTTTTTCTCTTAAAACAAAGTTTCCATGTAAAAACATAATTTTTATGTAAAGACAAAGCTTGTTTAAAAACTGAGTTTTGTGTAAATTTTGTCTAAAAACTGAGTTTTATGTAAAAATTTTATCTGAGAAATTAACAAATAAATTAAATAACTTAATACACCTGATCACCTAAGTATTTATATTCACTTCAAGTTAAATTTGAAAAAAAAAACTTTGAGATATTTTTAGCTATTTCTGCTATACTTTCAGAGTTTTTGTTTTGACATTCTATGGCGAACAATTAAAGTTTTACTCTAGTTTTATTAACTTTTTATACCCTCCACCACCATCAGTGGTGATAGAGGGTATATATAACTTTGTAATTCCGTCTGTAACACCAAGAAATATTCATCTGAGACCCAACAAAGTAATATTCTGGGTCCTTATCAAATTCTGAGTCGATTTAGCTATGTCCGTCTGTCTGTGTAAAACACGCTCACGATAAAACGAAGCAATAGAGTTTAACCAAATTCACCCGAAATTTTCTTCATTTTCTTAATTTTTTCCTAAGTTGTTTAGTATTGAAAATGGGCAAAATCGGCTCACACCGGGAAAAGTTATGAATCAACATTTAAAGCAACCTCGAAAAAAATAAGCATTTTTTACACATTGTGATGTAATTTTCTCGAAAACTATGCAAGATAATTCCATGAAAATCACCATACATACGTTTCTACACAAGAGCTTGATCCCTGCAGAAAATTTTCAGAATAGGTCCACAATTTCATATACCTCCCATACAAAAGTACATATTCCCGGAAAATGGGTTTTTTGTTTATAACTTCCGTCGCAATGTCGATATCTTCACAAAATTTTAGAAATTAAAATCTTATGTCAATAGAATTCATACAGAAGAAAAATTTTCTGGATCGGTCCATAATTGGACATAGCTCCCATACAAGGTCCCCTCCGGAAAATCACTTAAACGCGCATAACTCATTACTAAATTAAGATAACCATATAAAATTTGGTAAACGTATTTCTCATGTGCATAGAAATTTTACTGTGAAATTTTTTCCCGATCGGTCCATAATTGGTCATAGCTCCCATACAAGGTCCCCTCCCGAAAATCACTTAAACGCGCATAACTCATTACTAAATTAAGATATCCATATAAAATTTGGAAATTTTGTCTTTATATACATAATTGGTCATAGCTCCCATACAAGGTCCTTTTACAAAATCTCTTAAGCACTCATTACTCATTACCAAATAAAGCTATTGATACAAAATTTTGCACAAATATTAGTTTTGTAAACAAAAATTCTATTTCAAGATTTTTTCACGATAGGTTCGTAACATGCATACATGCAAATTACTAAATATTGCTAAAGCATATCTTAGGGCGATATAAAAAAATTGCGTTTGTAATGTTCAATATATCTTGGAATTGTAATAGATTTAAGTTGTTTTAATCTTGGGATTTCTCTGTTTAAGACATGAGAAAACTTATTTCTACAAATATTTGATCAATTAGAAAAGTATTAATATAAAAGTAGTTAGTGGAGAGTATTTAAGATTCGGCTCAGCCGAATATAGCACTCTAACTTGTTTTCTGGTAGTTTTGTGTTCTGTTACTTAGTTAATAATTTTTCGTTTTCTTTATAACTTAAATTTTTGTAGTGAAAAATTTTAATATTCAACATTAAGAATAATGCACAATCACTCACACAAAACATTATTGTTTAAACAAAATAATAAATAGCTTATAATTGTGTTTACTTTATGGCAGTTTTATTTGCGATTCATACTGGCAAATTGGAAAAAGAGTTTATTTTGTGACAATAATATTTATGCTCGAGCTGAAATTATTCTGTAATTATTTACTTTCTTTTAAACAACAAAATACATCAAAAGTTCTTTCGCAGTTGCCATTAACAGTGATGTTTATTTTAAAAGTAGATTTTCGTTTCTTTTAACAAATGAAAATATTTTTCGTTTATTTTTCACATCTGCAGGAAATAATTATAATAACGTATTTTGGTTTATATTAAAAGTTGTTTTGACAGATTGACAAGTTTTCCAGAACTACACTTAATAAACGAGTAATTATTGGAAATGTTAATTAAACTGAATGGTTTAATAAGAAATTCTTAAAAGAGTAAATAGTTAATTAAGTTAATTTTTAGCAACTTATTTATGAAATTATATGTAAATGTTTTGTCTAGAATTTGAATGTAGTTTGTATAGAGCAGAGAAAGTTCTTAGACAAATAAAAATTGTTAGAAACCCTATTTTGTTGTGTAATGTGATTGAAAAAGTACTTTTTAGTGATTTTTTTACAAAAGCAAATATTGGTTTTTCTTGTAATGTCAATAATATATAAATAACAATTATTTTGACTTAGAAAAGATTTTAATGACTAAAT
Organism: Lucilia sericata; assembly: GCF_015586225.1. NCBI lineage: Eukaryota > Metazoa > Arthropoda > Insecta > Diptera > Calliphoridae > Lucilia > Lucilia sericata. Next base: position 20,215 of record NW_023996441.1, on the reverse strand, counting down.
ATTGATGAAATTTGTTCAGTTTTATATTCATATCGATTTTTGTGTAAAAACAAGTTTTTTTTTTAGAAATATGTTTTTGTGTAAGAACAAGTTCTTGCTTTAGAAATATGTTTTTGTGTAAAAACAAAATTGTTTTTATGTAAAAACAACGCTTTGCGAAAAAACTTATATTATTTGTGCTGATGTCTGCAATGCTTCGACTTAATGTTACTAATCGACTCAGAATTATTTCCATCTGTCTGTCTGTTCATAAGTAATCAAAACTACAGGTTGCGTATTACATTTTACCCAAGCCCTCATACATTATTTCTCCAAGCCTCATACAACCGGACCCGCTAAATTGGGCTTCGGAGCTCATAATAATGCCAATCATATTGGGCATAACTAACTTTCATGTTTACAAAAACCCCTCTAACAAATTTTGTTAGTATCGTTTCATATTTGACCCTTGCCTCATACATACATAGTATGTTTCAGAAAATCAGTTTTTCATCAAAACTCTATCGAAATAATGGCAAAATTCAACATAAATTCTGTATTATATAAAATAATCAAAATTTTTGAAATACATACTAATAACCCGTGTAGGTTATCATATAGTCAGCCACGTCCGACTTAGCTTTCTATATTTATACCCTACACCACTTTAGTGGGGAGGGTATATTGGGTTTGTGCTGATGTTTGTAACGCACAATAATATTGGTCCTATAGCCACCTTAAAGTATACCAATCGGCTTAGAATCATTTTCTGAGTCGATTTAGCTATGTCCGTCCGTCTGTCCGTCCATGTAAACCTTGTAATCAAACTACAGGTCGCAATTTTGAAGATAATTCAATGAAATTTGGCACATGATCTTCTATGGTACCTGAGCCAAAGCCTATTGAAAATGGTTAACATCGGTCCATTATTTCACCTAGCCCCCAACCCGACGAATAGGGCTTTTAAATTCATAATTATGTTTAATATACTCTTATCTCAAAAAAAAGCTGCAAAACCACGTGCTATAATAGCCTTGATGGCTCTCATGAATTTTAATAATTATAGGGTCTAATTTGACCATAGCACCTATACAAAGCCCCCTTCAAACAAATTTGGAGCTTAAATGTCCACAATTTTGAATAAATGGCTTAAGTATATCTGAAGCAAGGTACATTCAACGAACAATGCTTCATTATGAAAACAGTATTGGTCGGCCTCGCCGACTTATAATTTCTTACTTGTTTTTGTTTTGGGTTTAGTTTATTAAAAGAATGAAGTTAGTTTGAGTTAGTTTAGTTAGTTAGTTAGTTAGTTAAGTTTGTTAGTTAGTTAGTTGTTAGTTAGTTAGTTAGTTAGTTAGTTAGTTAGTTCGTTTCAGTTAGTTAGTAGTTAGTTAGTTATGTTAGTTAGTTAGTTAGTTAGTTAGTTAGTTAGTTAGTTAGTTCGTTTAGTTAGTTACGTTTAGGTAGTTAGTTACGTTAGTTATAGTTAGTTAGTTAGTTATTAGTAGTTAGTTAGGTTAGTTAGTTAGTTTCTTAGTTAGTTCAGTTATTTCGTTCGTTAGTTAGTTAGTTAGTTATTGTTAGTTTACGTTAGTTTCGTTACGTTAGTTAGTCAGTTCGTTCGTTCGTTCGTTCGTTCGTTGTTCGTTCGTTCGTTCGTTCGTTCGTTCGTTCGTTCGTTCGTTCGTTCGTTCGTTCGTTCGTTCGTTCGTTCGTTCGTTCGTTCGTTCGTTCGTTCGTTCGTTCGTTCGTTCGTTCGTTCGTTCGTTCGTTCGTTCGTTCGTTCGTTCGTTCGTTCGTTCGTTTCGTTCGTTCGTTCGTTCGTTCGTTCGTTCGTTCGTTCGTTCGTTCGTTCGTTCGTTCGTTCGTTCGTTCGTTCGTTCGTTCGTTCGTTCGTTCGTTCGTTCGTTCGTTCGTTCGTTCGTTCGTTCGTTCGTTCGTTCGTTCGTTCGTTCGTTCGTTCGTTCGTTCGTTCGTTCGTTCGTTCGTTCGTTCGTTCGTTCGTTCGTTCGTTCGTTCGTTCGTTCGTTCCGTTCGTTCTTCGTTCGTTCGTTCGTTCGTTCGTTCGTTCGTTCGTTCGTTCGTTCGTTCGTTCGTTCGTTCGTTTCGTTCTTTCGTTCGTTCGTTCGTTCGTTCTTCGTTCGTTCGTTCGTTCGTTCGTTCTTCGTTGTTCGTTCGTTCGTTCGTTCGTTCGTTCGTTCGTTCGTTCTCGTTCGTTCGTTCGTTCGTTCGTTCGTTCGTTCGTTCGTTCGTTCGTTCGTTTCGTTCGTTCGTTCGTTCGTTCGTTTTCGTTCGTTCGTTCGTTCGTTCGTTCGTTCGTTCGTTTCGTTCGTTCGTTCGTTCGTTCGTTCGTTCGTTCGTTCGTTCGTTTCGTTCGTTCGTTCGTTCGTTCGTTCGTTCGTTCGTTCGTTCGTTCGTTCGTTCGTTCGTTCGTTCGTTTTTTCGTTCGTTCGGGGTGTGACCCTGATGAGGCCCGACGCGAAATCTTCTCAAATGAGCAGTCTGAGGTTAGTATGATGGTACGTATTCTCAGTGGACACACAGGATTACGAGCACATCTATACAAAATTGGACGTGCGAATTCAGACGAATGTAGAGCATGTGGAGAGGACAGTGAAACTCTGGAGCACTTTCTTTGCCATTGTCAGGCATTCGTCGAAGTTAGATCCAAGTATCTTGGAAGTGATGTTATTCCAGAAATAACATTCTTAACCAACACCGATTGGAAGATTCTTAGGAATTACGTCCAGGAAACTGAGTTTCTGAACATGGAAAAATAATACATTCAGTGAACAATTTTTTTTTTTTTTTTTTTTTTTTTTTTTTTCTTGAATTGGAGCGCACAACAGGCCCGATAGTGGCCTAGGTGTATTTCTTCGGATTTGATGTAGTATACATCCTCCTATCAACCTACCTACCTACCTACCTACCTAGTTAGTTAGTTAGTTAGTTAGTTAGTTAGTTAGTTAGTTAGTTAGTTAGTTAGTTAGTTAGTTAGGTTAGTTAGTTAGTTAGTTATTAGTTAGTTAGTTAGTTAGTTAGTTAGTTAGTTAGTTAGTTAGTTAGTTAGTTAGTTCGTTCGTTAGTTTTCGTTCGTTCGTTCGTTCGTTCGTTTCGTTCGTTCGTTCGTTCGTTCGTTAGTTCGTTAGTTCGTTCGTTCGTTCGTTCGTTCGTTCGTTCGTTCGTTCGTTCGTTCGTTCGTCGTTCGTTCGTTCGTTCGTTCGTTCGTTCGTTCGTTCGTTCGTTTCGTTCGTTCGTTTTCGTTCGTTCGTTCGTTCGTTCGTTCGTTCGTTCGTTTCGTTAGTTCGTTCGTTCGTTCGTTCGTTCTCGTTCGTTCGTTCGTTCGTTCGTTCGTTCTTTCGTTCGTTCGTTCGTTCGTTCGTTCTTTGTTCGTTCGTTTGTTCGTTCGTTCGTTCGTTCGTTCGTTGTTCGTTCGTTCGTTCGTTCGTTCGTTCGTTCGTTCGTTCGTTCGTTCGTTCGTTCTTCGTTCGTTCGTTCGTTCGTTCGTTCGTTCGTTGTTCGTTCGTTCGTTCGTTCGTTCGTTCGTTCGTTCGTTCGTTCGTTCGTTCGTTCGTTCGTTCGTTAGTTCGTTCGTTTCGTTCGTTCGTTCGTTCGTTCGTTCGTTCGTTCGTTTCGTTCGTTCGTTCGTTCGTTCGTTCGTTCGTTCGTTCGTTCGTTCGTTCTTCGTTCGTTCGTTCGTTCGTTTCGTTCGTTCGTTCGTTCGTTCGTTCGTTCGTTTCGTCTTTCCCTTTCCGCTCCGGTCGCGCCTCTTTCTTTTTTCCCCCTCTCCCTCTTCCCCTTCCTTGTCCTGCTTTTCCGTTGCCCCCTGCCTTTTCTTTCTTCCCTGTTTTCCTTTCCTCCTCTTTTCTTCTGTTTCCCTTTCTCTCCATTTGTTTTTATTTTCATAGTTTTACTGTTTAGGATTTCTTAGGAATTTTCCAAGTGTTTTTAGTGCTTTTTTTAATACTCTTAAGAATTTTATTAATTTTATGGTTTGTGTTGAAGAGTTTGTTTAAGGGTAAAAAAATATTTTGTTTGGTTGACCACAATTTAAATATTTGTTATATATTGTTCTTGTAGTTGTGCTTTCTTTTGTTTTAATTTAAGTATAATTTTTTTAGGGAAAATCTTAAATAAATTACTAAATTTGTTTGACTTCGAAATAAAAGATTTCATTTGATAAAATGTGTATGACTAATATTAAGTGTTTCCTTTAGGAAATTTAGAAATAAATTTTAATGTTTAACTTAAAAAAAAATTCGAGTTGTTCAGCAGAAATGGTCATATGTAGCAAGACCACTTGCATTTTTTAATGGTTAGTGTTTCATTTATGAATTTTGAGGCAAATTTTTGTATTAACAATAATATACATTCTTTTATAATATATCATGCAACTGGACTCTTTTTACTCTTAGTAAATTAAGTTTAATAAAGTTCAATATATAAAAGCAAAGTAAATATTTTCAAAATATGTTAAAAATCTAAATAAGCAACTCTGTTTTAAATACCAAACGACATTTAGGAATACTGTAGTTATACATACATATGTATGTGTTAAATTAGTTTATAAATTATCAGACATGACCGATAATTGCGGCACTGTACATCAACTATAAATTTCCACAAAACGTTTTTGTTATTTTTGTTATTTTTTGCTATTGCTCTTCAGAAAAATTAGTATCGTTTTATAAATTTAAAAGGCTTATAACGAGATATATCTAGTATATGGAGACAATTTTAATTTTAATGTTTTTAGTACGATATCATATAAACGTTTTAAACTTACTTCCTTTACAAAACAAAAATTATGTAAATATTTGCAATTGTTTATTATATTTAATATTTTAATCTAGTGCAATATACAAAATGAAAATAAATATGTAAATTTGTTTTGTTTTTATGATATTTATTTAACTATTGAACTTAAATAACTTATACATATTTATTTGTGTTTTTGTTTAATAAAATCTCAATTACTCTAAAGTCTATATTGGTATTTTTTTATTATAAAATAATAACAAAGTACTTATAATTATCTTGAAAATAGTTTCTTTGAATTTTTATCAAGCTTAATAAATAAATTTTGTTTTGATAAATATTATATTTAATTGAGATAGTTTTACACAATTTAAATAACAATTTAAAATTTTATATTCAGTTGGTTAGGCAACAATTTAAATAATCAACTAGTATTTTAAAAAAGTTGTTTTAAGTAATTTAGTTTGAAGAAAAATATTTGCTTGTGAAAAAAATTTTAAAAAATTGCTCTTAATTACTAAGTCAGTACACAGAGGGAAAAAATATACATGCCTGGTACCAAATTGACACCAAATATTTCAATAACATCCGTTGTCAAGTATATACATACGTACAACACCCATATGTAATGTTGAAACCGCAACTTATAATTTTATACACATCCGTTGTCACAAAGTTAACAAACGTTGTAAGCTCAAAATCTGTTGTCAATAGTGAGCTCACCACGTTAGACAATGGATGTGCATAAAATTTAGATTTCGACAACGAATTGTTGCAATGTTGACAACTTTGCGTTGTCAACATTACATAGTGTTGTCGTACGTATGTATATACTTGACAATGGATGTTTTGAAGAATTTGGTGTCAATTTGATACCAGGCGTGTATGATTTTTCCCTCTGTGTAGTGTCAAAATTTTTTGTATATGACAAAATGTCCAAAGTAATTAAAAGATTTTTGAGTTAATAGCTGGAGCTTTTTTCTGGTGAAGGATGAACCGTATTGATTTTTAATGAAATTAATTCATGATTTCCCCAACACCAGAATAACTGTTTTGCTCCTATGTGATGGCTTTAATAGATCACAATATGTATAAATAAAACTCTTGAGCCAGATATCATTCCAGCATTTATATTGAAGCAGTGCTCGTCGACATTAGCTCATTTCATAATTTTGGAAAAGGTAAAGTGGTGATGAAAAAATAGGAATCAGAGGCTCCTTATGTTCTAGGGATGAGAATACAATGTGATATTCGCTGAACTAAATGTATACTTATTTCAAGTTTGTAAGAAATACTTCACTCTATCTAATCTTCAAATTATTTACACCACTTACATATATAAAACTTGAGACTACTCGACGGCGTATAGAAGAGGGCCAACTTGATTCATCCTTCTAATCACTTTCACAATGCGGGGAGTTTTTCAGTATTCTATCGATTATGTAACTTGCTCCCGATACTGCCCCCCGGGCATGTTTCCTTGATGACAGATCCCATCTTGGTGTATTGCAATCCGGGGGTTGATAGGTGCTACCAATAACTTTAGTCGGCCGGGACTATAAATTGGTGTTTATAGTCGATGCTGTTGCCGAAACAACAGATACCCCACAGAGGAGTGACTGTGGGACTAAGCGTTGGAAATGAGGTGGTGTTAATTGTATATGGTACGGAATAAGCGTGGGTTATGCGGGCCTCACCCACCCGTTTAACTAGAATAAATGTGTCGTATGTTTTTCTCTTATGAATGTGTCGGATAAATGAGAAGTGTGCTGGGTTGTATGATAATGGATGAAAGCTATCATATACAAATGATATCATTGAATTTTATTTCCTTGTCCAGATATGTTCAGAGTAAACTCTGTTCATATCAGAATTACCACAGTGTGTCACTGTGAGTAAAAACAAAGTCTCGGCTTATTTGATGGATTCGTACTTCAGTCTACCGATTACGTCTCTAGGTGCTGTTGCCGATTCAACAGGGGCCATCTCATCTGCGTGGTTGTAAACAGAAGTGATGTTTTACATCTCGGAAGCTAAGCAACGGGGCAGCAATGGTCAGAGATTAGATAGCTTAAGTACCCGAGCAAAGTGCTTGTACATGGACCGGCTTTATACATGTACAAAACTGCCACCTGATTTCTTCATTAAAGATTGAGGGTACTGATGTAAAGCACTTCGACATTCTTGCTCCCGATACTCTCAGATTTATACGAAATACTTTTCTTTTCAAAACACATCCATTTGTAATTGATTGACCAGTGGATGGCACAATGCTTTAGAGGGAAAAAGATTGCTAAGAATGATCTTGATGAGAAAGATTGTGTTAAATAATAAAATAACGTTTGGATTTTGCTGAGATTCATCGGGACTAAAGGGTGATCAAATATCTTGGACTTTCTCAACGCTGATCTGGGCCGATCTCCATAGAATTTCGCAAAAAGATTTTTGTTCTCCTGAAACTTGTTTATGTCGAATTTTGTTGCTTTGCAAGTTATGAGCGTAATAGTCGTTTTCTGAGAGGGACCTTATAATCGGGTCAATTAGGGTCAATTGGGGAGATTTTGTTTTACTTATTTATGCTGAATTACATTAACATACTGATGTTTTTATAACAGCTATGCCTGTTTACACTGTTTTTCGGGGTGCCACTTGTATGGTGCTATGAGAAAACATGGACCGATTTTCAAAACTAAGCAAACTGCGCCAATAAGAAATACTTATGCAAAATGTCAGACCCTTAGCTCTTCTCGTTCGGACTCTATCGTGCTATCAAGAGACAGACGGACAAACTGACAGACGGACAGACTGACGGACAGATTGACTGACTGACTGACTGACTGACTGACTGACATACGGACAGACTGAATGACAGACGGATGGATATGACTAGATCGCCTTAGAATTTAATAAGGACTAGACCGCCTTAGAATTTAATAGGACCCATTTTGTGGGACTATGACCAATATTTCAATGTGTTACAAACGGAATGACAAAACGGAATCTATACGTAATTTCATTCTGATGCTAGTTCTTATATCATCCTAATAGTTCTAATAAGTAATGTATGAACATTTAAGTAATTTTTTGAAAAGAACTTTTTATTTGCCATAATCATGAGTCATCTAATTCGTGCTAAATGTAACCAAATTGAATTGTCCATGACAAACTTACGCACAAAGTTTTCAAAGACAGCCATCCAGACGGACGGACGAAAATGGCCTAATTGACTCAGAAAGGGATTCCGAGTCGGTTGATATATTTTAAGGGCCAATATTTTTGTGCATTACAAATATTCGCACATACGCATAAAACCCTTCCCACTATAGTGGTGTAGACTATAAAAATTAAACTTTGGAATTGTATGTTATAGTATAATCGGGCTTGGCCAACTATAATTTCTTAGTTGATTTTTATTTTAGATACACAACTTGTAATGGTCGTTTCCAATATCTCATGTTACTTACTTTTGTATTTTTAAAATTAAATCTTATTGGCAAACAATGAACAAAATATATTGAAAAGATATTGTTTTGATTTTAAATTTTTTAATGTTAAAACAATATTTGCAAACAATTTGTTTTTTTTTTCTTTTTCATTTTTCCAGTTTTGAAATGTATATTTTTCCACAAATTATATTCATACTCTTATTTGTAAATAAGTAAATAATTATGTCGATTTGGTGGCGAAAACTTTCTTTCGTATGGTCACCTTAACATAATTCATATGAAATGAAATTATCATAAATGTATACGGATTTGATACAAAACTCATATAGGTATTTGAACATGGCTTAAATGATCCTGGGAATGATTTATGATTGTTTCGGTAGTGGGAGGATATCAGGTTTTCTCTAAAATATTATAATCCAGGATGTCAAATTCCGGCAACTGGAATACCGAGGGTTAATTATATTGATCTTTATATGTCATCGTTTAATTTACCTGTTTTTATGCTCTGTAAATTTTAAGATAACTCTTATACGAGCGATCGATTAAGTCTGTAATGAGTTTCTATTAATTAAAGTTTTGATAAATAGGTATTTACTAAAGTATATTTTTCCACGATAAATGTCTCAGCTGTTACTTGACTTCTTCTATTTTGTTTTAATTTACATTTTATTTACATCTCATTTACTGAGAGGATCACATAGTTGCAAATGGTAATATAAGAAAGTAGTATATGGTTGTTGTCTGAACTAAAAGTCACAACATTGACTGTTGGGATAAATAATGCCCACAAAAATAAACTTTATTAGTTTATATATTTATTAAAAATATATAAATATATATTTTTTTATTAATTTTACATAATTAGGAAGGAAATGGAAAAGGACAATAACATTTATGGTGAAGAGAATGGAGTTCGAATAACCTAAACTTTAATTAAATATAATATGATTCAATGGTAACCCAATTGATCATAACTAGCACAAGTTTACCAACACTAGGCTACGAAAATGTCTACTACTATTTATTACAACAATTTTAGTGAATCTTCGATAATTTTTTTTTCTATTTTACACTTACTTTTCTACATTTTTACGCGTCACGAGGTATAATGGTAACATAATTTAGAGCCAAAAGTTCTTTTCATTTTGAAATTCAACTATATATATCAGGAACTCGGCATAAAGTATAAGTTTGACTAAAAGTTTTAAAACATTTGCAAAGTTATTTTAAAATCTAATTAATAAAGTGGCAACAAAGTGGATTATTTTTAATAAATCTAGTAAAATTGAGACAAAATCCAGGTAATAGTCAGACTTACAGTGATTAGTGTGAAATTTATAGAGATTTTTTTTTTGCCTAGGAATTTTTTTATAGAAGTTATACGGCACATAACCTCATTCACGGACAACATCCATGATATGGTCCGGAAATCTCGTGGGCCGTATAACCACAATAAGTAGCAGACAGCTCTAAAATTTTTTTTCAACAAAAGCCAATAAAATAATGGGAAATTAAAACATTCAACAAGATCAACTTTAATCGATAGAAATCTCCAACCTTACCAACTTGCAACCTTTCAAACATCGCTAACATGTGATTTTTGTATCAATTCTGCATTTTCATCATCCAAAGCTACAGAATTTCCACAAACTGGAATGAAATCCTTAACCTAAACTTGCTTTGCCAACATATTATCAGATATTACAACTAAAAACTTATAAAATTTAAAAAAAAAAATCTAATTAGAACTTTTAATTAATTAAAAACGTGATCCATAGAACTACCACACTAACAAATTAATATTGCAACTTAAACCTAATTACTTAATTTAACTATATAAAACTTAACAATTCGAATTCCCAAATTTCCAAAACTAGTGATATGTAATATCATCAAGAGAAAAACCTACAACATAACCTAATGATATAACCTAAAAAGTTACATTTTCATAAAAATAAGTAATAAATTAAGAATATGTAGTTATATCATTTTATGAAGTTATATAATCGACATCACATATTCTAAGTTTAACACAATTTACAACTTTTCTAAAATTATTCATTAAAATTTAAACATTAAAACCTAATATAAAATCTAATTTATTTTAAAATGGTATAATATAAGGTTAATTCGAATTTATTATTGCTTTTGCATTTTTATAAATGTTTTCTAAAATTTATAAATAAATAAATAGTCCATATATTATACCATAACCTAAATTATTCTAATACAATTAACTAATTAAATATATAAATTATGTTAAAACTTAAAAACTAATATCACAGACTTAAAACCTATAAAACTTACATTCTCCCATTAATTTCCTATGTATAAGTAAATATTTAACATCTAAACCTAATTTCTAAACCTATTTACTAACATACTGGCAAAAACTTAAAATGCAAGAATAATATTTCATTTCCATCTACAACTGCAATATCCTACATCATCAAGTTCCTGTGGAGGCCTTCATCGGAGTCGCATGATGCGGTAAGTTTGATCAAACCTTTTTACTAGTTAATTTTTTCTTGCATTTGTATAAAAGAAACAAAAACAAATGAAAAATTCATCATAAATATTAGTTTCTAAATCATAAAACGTATTCAATATTTAACATCATCATATTATGTTAATCCCATACTCTTACTTTTAATGTTTCACATCTTCGTGTTCCCTTTATTTATCAATGAGCAAACAGTATGTTATTAACATAATATAAATCAAGAGTGATATTGTTTCGATTTGCTGTTAGCATATTGATATTCTTTCTCTTATTTTCTCCTGTAATTGATACGGATTTATGGAATAATTTCAATTGTTTTTGCTTCTCTTATACAACATTATATTGTTTTGCCAACCAATGTTAAACTATTAACCCGTTAAGAATCGGTTATCTGATGTTTACTTTCATTTAAAAAGTGTGAATTAGTCTATAGTTATATATTACTAGAAATGTAATAGATATATTAGAATGCGTCTGAATGTTCGCGAAAATAATGAGTAATTATAAATATTTAAATATATTTCTTAGTTATTTTAATTATTCTTAAATAAAATTGTGTGTTAAGCATTATGAATTGCTAAAGTTGAAACGATACGGGTGTTTTCATTCGACATGGTTACGGAAATAGTGTAAGCTTTTAGTTACTCTTTTAATGTGGGGTTTCAGTAAAATTTTAGCCATTGAAACATTGGAAGGCGAGGGTTTTGAGGCTTAATCTCTCTAGAACATCTGAGAGAGATAATATGATAGGATTATATTCTCTGACATCATTTTAGTTTATTTTAAAATTTAGTTTTGTGACTAGATAGGGGCAAAATAATTATTAGTGTCTAGTCATTCTGGCCCTAACACCGAAAAATATAAAAAAATAGGGAGTCTATAATAAACTTATGTAGGAAAATTGCGGTATTATAGGAAAGGACCGAACCCCCCCACACCACTGTTGCTAGCATATCAAAGGCTCCCGTAGTCCTATCCCTGTAGTATCCTGTGTGTAAGATTACATCGACACTTGAGGAAGTTTATGTTTAAAATTAAACAATCACATTTCGTTTGGTGTTTTCTGATAAAAATTATTCTCTATACACGTTTGTACATTACATAAATAATGGCGCCCAACGTGGGGCAGATAGGACGTCAAGTTTTTATCGGCTCTATAACTTTCAAGTTTTTTATGTAAATTTCATTTATTTAGCTCAGCTTTTAATTCGCGTAAATTTTTCAAGACTTTTTGGCGAATAATTTTTAAAGTTTTGCAGGATTCTCGACTATTTGAGTATTTATCCTTTCGAATATGTTGACCGCTTAATGTTTAAAGATCCTTTCAAAAAATAGTCTTGTTAGTTTATTGCAACTATAAAGTTTTGCGGTATTGTTTAAAGAATAAAGTTATTTGTTTATATTTTTAAATGCGAATTTAGCAACCAGAAAGCATATTGGATTTCACTAATTTTGCTTCATGCGATTTGGTGACCGATGCTCTTTTGGGAGTATTAAACTATTATAGAAAAGAAAATGTTATATTCTGCTACTGCTGAGAAATTTTAACTATAACTTTAATTTTTAACAATATACTATAGTCCTGGTTTTTGTATCCTATGTCAGTGAATTTAATCCTTGTCTTACACTATTCTCCTATGTCATTTGAAAACACCCAAACAAATGATAGAAATTTTTATTACAGATATTAAAATTTACTAAATATTTACTTTTATAAAAACACAATTTATGAAAATAATATAAATTTACATAAAATATAATATTTAAAAATTTTATGTAAATTAATGATCAAATTTTCATTCTAAAGGAAAGTTTTATTTTGTAATTGTGTATTGTATTTTTATAATCTACTCATATATGTACATACTTTTTTGAAAATATATGAAGTTGTTATAGAAATTATACAACACTATTACAATATAATTTTTGCTTTTCGTAACATTTAATTTACTTTGCTGAGAAATTCTATTAAAAAGTGTTGAATCTAGTTAACTATATTTATATAGAGTTTTCTACAAATTTTTCATTTGATTTAAAATATCATAGTTTGAAAACAAATAGTAAGAAATACACAACAAATTTTCACATGTTTAATTTAATTTTATTTTAAAATTCAAAACTTTGCTTTTAGTGATTTTATATTCATTATACGTATAATGCCATATGTTATTATTTAATGAATTTAAATTTTATAATAAATTTTATTCTAAATAGGAATTTGAATAAATCAAATATAATTTTATAAACTCTTTTGGATTTCATGGAAAAATTTGCATTGATTCTGATGGATAAACTTTATCGAATATCAAATTTTGTTGATTTCGAAACACTATGTATTAAATTTTAAAATAATTTTTTGAATTTGAAAGTAATTTACTATTTTTCGTTAGTCTTTTTCAATTTAAATATCTAATACTTTTTCTAAAGAATATATTCGGCAGTAAGAAAATCGAAAATAGTAAATTGAAAAACAAATACTTTTAATTAATTAATTAATTAATTCACCTAATAATAAATTCAGAAAAACAATTGTAAATTTTATTGCCTAATCTTTCAATAAAAATCACAGTTTAAATATTTGGAGTTTGGAATTTAACAAATATTGAATTTTGAGTTTTTCAATGAAATCAGCTATATATTTTACTTGTAATTTTCTTTATTATTTTCCTCAATAGTTTTCACACTCGAGAACTATAAACGTTATGGAAAATATACCAGCTAATTAAATCTTCTTATACATTAAGACATCTTCTAAGCCAAAATATAAAAGGAAACATCCGAATATTTTAAAATCAAATATTTTAATATACAAATTTCACAACAATTCTCAGAAAAAAAACTGCAAACTTCTAAGAACTATTTTCTTGTCCAAAACTTATCTTTTGAAATCGAACAAATTTTAATATCCTTTCAAAGCACAGACAAATTCAATCGATTTAGTCAATTTTTGTTTAATAATATAATTCACAATATTATTTAGTGAATTTGTAATTAAATTCAAGTAACATATTCTATTAGGAATAATCATTCAATAGTTTTTTTTTATAAATAAAATTTTAAATTTTGTTCTGGATTTTGTTTGAAGTCCTTATTGAATTGAAAATTTCGTTCATACGAACTAACAATTTGCCAAACTTTAATTATCATTTTAACAGTGTCATAAAAGAAAATTAAGAAAATTTCGAAAGTTTCTATAGTGTATATTTCAAAAAAGGAAAATAAAGTTTTTATATGATAACATCATATTTAAAAACAATATATTCAGATTAACATATTCATCTATTGGATAATCCTTTAACGATATTTCTGTTGATTAGTTTTGTTCGAAAACCTGATTATAGAGCAATTAACTTTATTCTTTGAAGGTTTTAAACAAATACTTGTAATCAAAAGTTTTCCAAACAATTTTTTTTAGGAATTTGGCAATTTTAAAAGAAAGTTTTTTTTTTTGCGTATTTTAATAAACTTATTGTTTCTAAACGAAATTAATTATAAAATTTGAAATTTAAATATTTTCTTAATTCAAAGAGAAATAATTTATACCAACTGAAAGATTTTTTTTAAATAAGGCAAAATTGAAAGAAACTAAACAGCATATACATATATTTGATAATCCATTCTCTTAATTTCCTTTAATAATTTTTCCAAGTTTTTCTAACAACAAGTTTTGAACATAATTTTTTCGCAATTATTATTAATAAATTAGCTTTTTCTCAAGACGACTAGTTAAATTTTTTTAAATTAATTATAACACAAATTATAATTAATAAATTAGTAGCAAAGTTAATTTCCTTACGTGATTATTTACTGTGTCTTATACAAATCTAGTGGATTTGTGCATAATTTGGTGTTCTATTTTTAAAGTGAATGAAAGTATTTTTTTTAAATCTTTTAAATCTTTTCCTGGTGGTTAACCAGATTTGAGAATAATAGTATTTTACTTATTGTCCTGTTTCTGATTTTGAGTATAGTAATTTATCGTTTCAAACAAAATGTCTAATGAACGAAGTCCCGAGGCGAATATTCCACCATCCTCTTCCGCATGCTCCTTTACAAATCGAGCCTTCTGTATGTCATGTTTGTCATGAATCTATGGAAGAAGGTGCCGATTGCCTCATAATTCATGACTGTTCTCATGCATTTCATAGAAACTGCATAGAATCATATTTATCTAATCGGTCTGAATGTCCTGAATGTAAGAGGTCATGTCAATTATCTGAACTTAGAAAATTAGTAATTGTTTCAAGAGTCACATCTGTTAGAACTAATCCTAAGGCAAAAACAAGAGGTGCTTTAGCAAAGCATTATAATACAAGACAATCTCAAAGATATGCTTTTCCTGACGCAAATCCTCAGAATACGAATATCACCACTTTTCAGGAACAGACTACAAATGTGGCTGAAATCAGTCAAAATAATAACAATTCTTTGAATTCGCCGATTAGAATTACCACTCCCACACCAATACAAGCTAATACAAATACTATTGATTATTCTCAGATTAATAGATTAATCGAAGAAAATATTAATCGCATATTGGGGAACCTTAATCTTGTTCCACAATCTAATGTTAATGGTATTCAAGATAATAATCGTAATTTTCAAAACAATAACAATAATGTTAATAATTTTCAAAATCCATCAAATTATGGTGAACCTCAAAGGCAACAAACTCGCCTCAACGGCAATAACCCATACTCGTTTTCACCTATCGCAATTTCTAATCTGAGTTCTAGCTCCATGCATGGCGACAAGATCACTTCCATAATTCAGAACTGGAACCTCAAGTTCGACGGTTCATCTACTGGCCTGCATGTCGAGGAATTTCTATACCGAATCAGATCTCTAACAAAAGATAACTTTAACGGCGATTTTAGCATTATTTGCAAGAACTTGCACATTCTCCTCACAGGAAAAGCACGAGACTGGTACTGGCGTTACCACAAACAAGTCCAGTCTATTCAGTGGGACGAGTTTTGTGACGCCATTCGCTCTCAGTACAAAGAGTACAAATCTTCCTTTGATATCCGAGAAGAAGTGCGAAATAGGAAGCAAAAGGCTGGGGAAACTTTCGACGCATTTTTCGAGTCCATTTTATCCATTATGGACCGTCTTCCAACTCCCATGTCTGACATGGAGTTGATCGAAATACTTGCGAGAAATTTAAGACCAGAAATACGTCAAGACTTACTCTATGTCCCCATCCATTCCATTTCCCATCTTCGCAAACTGGTACAAATGCGAGAGCATTTTTTGAATGAAGAGTCTGTACGAAAAACTCATTCTGCAAGAAATCAACATCCTGGTATGACTCGTAGATATATTGCAGACCTTGATTCTGCGTCAGAAATTGTTGGTGAAAGCGAAGAGTTTGATCCTTCTGTTAATGCTATTCAAGGCAATGAAAACATGACACAATGCTGGAATTGTGATGAATTAGGTCATCACTGGCAAAATTGTCTCAAGGACCGAACCGTATTTTGCTACGGTTGTGGCTTGAAAAATGTTTATAAACCTAATTGTTTGACTTGCCTCAATAGAAAGAACCAAAATGCAAAAAACTTTCGACCTTCAGGTCCTCTGAAGGACAACTAATAAATCCCTGCTCTACTTTAACTCCCAAATGTGACAAATCTATTAACACTGATTATGACAATGAAACCACTGATCGTCAAAAAACAAAAGACTTAAGAAACGAACCCATTACTATACTCAAACGTAAAAATAACTATGCTGATTTTTTTAACCCTGTTATCGATAATAATAAGATCATAAGTCCAAAGCTTCCATATCACAAGCGATGGGAAGTATACCTGAGAAAAAGAAACGAACTTTTTAATATCTCTGTTGTATCTCAAACAGTATCATGTAAACCTAAACGCTCTACTCTTCGGCTACGAAAATATTATAAAAATAAGAAATTTTGTCGGAAATTTTTAGTTTCGGCAATAATTTCAAATCCGAAAGACATGCGATATTATGCCAAGGTCAAATTCCTAGAATTTGAAGAGCTAGGTTTACTCGATACTGGGGCAAATATTAGTTGTATAGGGTCTGATTTAGCGTTAAGTGATTTTTCTAAATTGTCTTGCTTTACGAAATGTAAATCGAACGTGAAAACGGCTGATGGCAAGCTACAAACTGTTTGTGGCTGGCTTGATGTTGAAATTCTGTTCCGAAACGATCGTAAAAGGATTCAATTATTTGTGATACCTTCAATATCACAAAGATTGATTCTGGGGATTGACTTTTGGAAGAAGTTTGCACTGTTTCCAGACTTTGTTGGGTCTGTAAACATTATTTCTTGTAATTCATCGTCCAACTTGTCCATGTCCGATCTATCCGCTCTCACACAGAAATCCGAAAGCTTGTCCGATAGTAATTTGGTAACAAAAAGTCCATTAGATGAAAATCTATATCCACTGTCCCATAGCCAACGTCAACAGCTTGATGCTGTTATAAATCTCTTTCCGAATTTCGAAAAACAAGGGTTAGGGAGAACCAGTCTTATTAGACACTCGATTGATGTTGGTAACGCTTCACCAATCAAGTCACGGTTCTATCCGGTTTCTCCAGCGGTTGAGAAACTGATGTTTGGTGAACTAGATAGAATGTTGGCACTAGGGGTGATTGAACCATCCACATCCCCCTGGAGTTCACCAATGCGTTTGGTTGTAAAACCAAATAAAGTCCGTTTATGTCTAGATGCACGTAAGGTTAACGCAGTAACCAAAAAGGATGCATATCCTTTACCAAACCTTGAGGGAATATTTGCAAGACTTCCACAAGCCAATCTCATCACAAAACTGGATCTGAAGGATGCCTACTGGCAGATTGCCTTAGACGACAAGTCCAAGAGTCTGACAGCATTCACAGTTCCGGGAAGGCCTCTCTACCAGTTCGTAGTTATGCCTTTCGGACTGTGCAATGCTCCCCAGACAATGTGCAGGCTCATGGACGAAATCATACCTCCAGATCTTCGGCACTGTGTCTTTGGGTATCTGGATGATCTGGTTATCGTTTCGGCAGATTTTACATCACACATCGAAGTACTTATTCGTATCGCATCTCAATTTAGAAAAGCCAACTTGACCCTAAATGTATCCAAATCCAAATTTTGCGTGACGAGAGTGAATTATTTAGGATACGTGATAGGAAACGGAGGAATCACAACTGATCCAGAAAAGGTCGAAGCAATAAAGAACTGGCCCTGTCCCCAAATCATTGAAGCAAGTAAGAGGTTTCCTTGGATTGGCGGGGTGGTATCGACGATTTATTGATAACTTCTCGTCAGTAGTTTGCCCAATAACTGAAGTCTTGTCCACTAAAAAAGTCTTTAAGTGGACTGAAGAAGCGCAGAAGTCATTTGAGAAAGTGAAGAAGTTACTCACCTCGGCTCCTGTGTTAACCAATCCCGATTTCAGTAAGAAATTCTTTCTTCATTGTGATGCTAGTGATTTCGGAATCGGCGCAGTTCTGGTGCAATTGGACGATCAAGGTGAAGAACGTCCAATTGCATACATGAGTAAAAAGCTAAATTCAGCGCAACGAAATTACAGCGTAACGGAGAAAGAATGTCTTGCTGCGATTGAGGCCATAAAAAGATTTCGTTGTTATTTGGAGATGCAGGAGTTCGAGGTGATAACGGATCACTCTAGTCTTCTATGGCTGATGCGCCAGCCAGACTTGACAGGAAGATTGGCCAGGTGGGTCTTCAAGCTGCAATCATACAACTTTAGCATAAGCCACCGAAAAGGCAAAGATCATATTGTCCCAGACGCTCTTTCGAGAATACCAATTGATGAATGTGCAGCCATTGAACTAGTGGAACCTGATATATGCCTAGATTCGCCTCATTTTGAAGATGAAGACTACGTAAACTTGAAGCAGAAAGTTTCTTTAAGTCCAGAAAAGTATCCTGATATTAAAATTATTGATAAATATATATATTATAGAAACGAACACTACAGTGGTAACGAGGATCAGGAAGAAACCTGTTGGAAGTTATGGGTACCTTACAATCTGCGAAAAGACACAATATCTAAAGCCCATGATACACCTGTAAAAGCTCATGGAGGAATGGCTAAAACCTTAGAGTTACTACGAAGAAACTTCTTCTGGCCTGGAATGGTACGTGATGTGAGAAACTATGTGCGTAATTGCAGTATTTGTAAAACAACAAAAGCTTCAAACTTCGTTATGAAACCACCTATGAGCAATTCTAATATATCCGTCCGTCCATTCCAGCGCCTATTTATTGATATACTTGGTCCATATCCCCGTAGTAAAACCGGGTATATAGGTCTCCTGATTATATTAGATCATCTAACAAAATTCCATTGGTTATGCCCATTGCGTAAGTTCACCTCTACAGCTATTCAAGACTATCTTCAAAAACAGATCTTCCATATGTATGGAGTCCCCGAGACAATCGTCAGCGACAATGGAAGTCAGTTTAAGGCTAATGATTTAAATGCATTTTTCACATCGTATGGCATTAAACATATATACACGGCGTTATACTCCCCCCAATCCAACGCCTCTGAACGCGTAAACCGGTCCCTTATTGCTGGAATTCGAGCGTACCTAAAGTCGGATCATCGTTTGTGGGATGAGCACCTCAGTGAGATCAGTTGTGCCCTTCGTAACTCCTATCACCAGTCCATTAATAGTTCCCCTTATCACGCACTATTTGGATTTGATATGGTAACACACGCATCTTCCTACGACCTGTTGAGAAAACTACAACTACTCAACGAACCTACTGCTAAAATTTCCCGAGATGACAACTTACAATTAATAAGGCAGGATATACGAAAATGCATAAAACAAGCACAGGAAAAGAATCAGCATCAGTATAACCTTAGAACCAGGCCACAGAACTTTAAAGTAGGACAAGAAGTTTTTCGTAGAAACTTTGCTCAAAGCAGTTTCGAAAAGCATTTTAATGCAAAACTTTCTCCTCTATTTCTCAAAGCGACGTATCAAGAGAAATAGGAAACCACTATTATATATTAGAAGATTTAGAGGGAAAAATCCTAGGTACATACCACGGAAAGATATAAGAACTTAACTCCCTTTTTCCATTCACTTTTCTAACGCAAGGCTTGAAAACTGCTTGGTTTTGTAATGGTCGTTTCCATATCTCACTGTTACTTATTTTGTATTTTTAAAATTAAATCTTATTAGCAAACAATGAACAAAATATATTGAAAAGATATTGTTTTGATTTTAAATTTCTTAATGTTTAAAACAATATTTGCAAACAATTTTGTTTTTTTTTTTCTTTTCATTTTTCAGTTTTGAAATGTATATTTTTCCACAAATTATATTCATACTCTTATTTGATAAATAAGTAAATAATTATTGTCGATTTGGTGGCGAAAACTTTCTTTCGTATGGTCACCTTAACATAATTCATATGAAATGAAATTATCATAAATGTATACGGATTTGGTACAAAACTCATATAGGTATTTGAACATGGCTTAAATGATCCTGGGAATGATTTATGATTGTTTCG
>NW_023996440.1:0-52906 GCF_015586225.1 Lucilia sericata | reverse complement strand
TAACTAACTAACTAACTAACTAACTAACTAACTAACTAACTAACTAACTAACTAACTAACTAACTAACTAACTAACTAACTAACTAACTAACACTAACTAACTAACGAACTAACTAACTAACTAACTAACTAACTAACTAACTAACTAACTAACTAACTAACTAACTACTACTAACTAACTAACTAACTAACTACTAACTAACTAACTAACTAACTAACTAACTAACTAACTAACTAACTAACTACTAACTAACTAACTAACTAACTAACTAACTAACTAACTAACTAACTAACTAACTAACTAACTACTAACTAACTACTAACTAACTAACTAACTAACTAACTAACTACTAAACTAACTAACTAACTAACTAACTAACTAACTAACTAACTAACTAACTAACTAACTAACTAACTAACTAACTAACTAACTAACTACTAACTAACTAACTAC
Organism: Lucilia sericata; assembly: GCF_015586225.1. NCBI lineage: Eukaryota > Metazoa > Arthropoda > Insecta > Diptera > Calliphoridae > Lucilia > Lucilia sericata. The sequence goes on along the minus strand of NW_023996440.1, from coordinate 52,452 downwards.
TACTAACTAATCCAATGCTAACACGCATAAACATGTTCAAACTAATTGCAAGGTCATGTTAGTAAAAATTCAAAAAATCCTTCAACATTAACGCACACTTTTAAAAAATTTCGCTAAAAAAATTTAAGAAATAACCTACAAAATCAATTGATTATTTTAAAAATAAACGATTAAAAGACCTTGTAAACTATAAAATGAATTGTTTTAGTCGCGTGTATAAATATTAACAATTGAATTTTTAGTTCAAACTAGCTAAATTTTATTTTTGTGTATTTTCAGACTTAACTTTAAAATATCAAAGTAAATTACAAATGTTACGTTTTCGCAACTCATTTAAGGACCTTCAGACAATCGACAATGTCAGTCAATGAAAAAACATACAAGAAAAAACGGATTAAAAACTATTTCAACTAAAGGAAATAAAAAAACAACAGAAACTACCATTTAACGAGTTCAAAACTACAAATATTGATTGGTTTTAGGTAAGCATTTATTTTGTTTTTTTATTTTCAACATACATTTGTTTATTTTTGCGACTTCCTAAAAGGATTCGTTACAAAAAAAAAAAAAAAAAACTTTTTGTTTTGAGTTTTTTCTTTTCCTGCTCAAAGACAAGGTTAAGGTTGAAATTTTTTTAAATTTTTACTTTTTGGTTTTTTTCTGTTAATTTATAAAATATTGTACATGTAAATGTTTTTTTTTTTTGTGTGGAGTTGTGTTAAAGGAAAAACTTTTTATAACAAATTATAAAGAAAAAAATTTTTAATGAAAAAAAGTTTTAAACTATATTTGAAAATAAGCGTTTGTATAACTAATCATACATTGATTAAGCATTTATTCAATTTGTATTAATGTTTAATGTCAACAGAAAATAACAAGAAAATTATTTATTGAAAGTTAAACGAGAAAAAGTTTTGATTGAAAATTTCCACTGGATAATTTACTTAGTTGAGTTCAATAAGCCAGTGGAAAAATTATAATACAAACAGTTTTCGTTGCATCTTATCCGATTCAGATTTTAAAAAATTTTAGATTAAGTTGTCAATTTTTCTCCAGGATATACATACATATATCAATTTGTACATGCATGTATCAAATACCATTGTAAATTAAATTTACCAGAAATCTTAAAGATTTATTAAATAACGTAATTCTGTTAATTTCTAATTGAATGGTCATGTATGAACCTAAAAAAGTCTCCAAACAATTTAAATGACACATCCATTAACAATGAGTTTTTTTGATTTCAGTTTTTTCTCTTTTTGTTGGATTTTCATACAATCAAGTTTTAATGATGCGACATTAAAAGTCTGTTTTAGGGCAAATTTTTTATGTGCATTAGGATGGCACAGTTTCTCAAAATAGAACAAAATTTAGAACAAGAACTAGAACTGAACTAGAACTGAACTAGAACTGAACTAGAACTGAACTAGAACTGAACTAGAACTGAACTAGAACTGAACTAGAACTGAACTAGAACTGAACTAGAACTGAACTAGAACTGAACTAGAACTGAACTAGAACTGAACTAGAACTGAACTAGAACTGAACTAGAACTGAACTAGAACTGAACTAGAACTGAACTAGAACTGAACTAGAACTGAACTAGAACTGAACTAGAACTGAACTAGAACTGAACTAGAACTGAACTAGAACTGAACTAGAACTGAACTAGAACTGAACTAGAACTGAACTAGAACTGAACTAGAACTGAACTAGAACTGAACTAGAACTGAACTAGAACTGAACTAGACTGAACTAGAACTGAACTAGAACTGAACTAGAACTGAACTAGAACTGAACTAGAACTGAACTAGAACTGAACTAGAACTGAACTAAGACTGAACTAGAACTGAACTAGAACTGAACTAGAACTGAACTAGAACTGAACTAGAACTGAACTAGAACTGAACTAGAACTGAACTAGAACTGAACTAGAACGAACTAGAACTGAACTAGAACTGAACTAGAACTGAATACTAGAACTGAACTAGAACTGAACTAGAACTGAACTAGAACTGAACTAGAACTGAACTAGAACGGAACTAGAACTGAACTAGAACTGAACTAGAACTGAACTAGAACTGACGAGAACTGACTAGAACTGACTAGACCTGACTAGAACTGAACTAGAACTGAACTAGACTGAACTAGAACTGAACTAGAACTGAATCTAGAACTGAACTAGAACTGAACTAGAACTGAACTAGAACTGAACTAGAACTGAACTAGAACTGAACTAGAACTGAACTAGAACTGAACTAGAACTGAACTAGAACTGAACTAACCTAGAACTGAACTAGAACTGAACTAGAACTGAACTAGAACTGAACTAGAACTGAACTAGAACTGAACTAGAACTGAACTAGAACTGAACTAGAACTGAACTAGAACTGAACTAGAACTGAACTAGAACTGAACTAGAACTGAACTAGAACTGAACTAGAACTGAACTAGAACTGAACTAGAACTGAACTAGAACTGAACTAGAACTGAACTAGAACTAACTAGAACTGAACTAGAACTGAACTAGAACTGAACTAGAACTGAACTAGAACTGAACTAGAACTGAACTAGAACTGAACTAGAACTGAACTAGAACTGAACTAGAACTGAACTAGAACTGAACTAGAACTGAACTAGAACTGAACTAGAACTGAACTAGAACTGAACTAGAACTGAACTAGAACTGAACTAGAACTGAACTAGAACTGAACTAGAACTGAACTAGAACTGAACTAGAACTGAACTAGAACTGAACTAGAACTGAACTAGAACTGAACTAGAACTGAACTAGAACTGAACTAGAACTGAACTAGAACTGAACTAGAACTGAACTAGAACTGAACTAGAACTGAACTAGAACTGAACTAGAACTGAACTAGAACTGAACTAGAACTGAACTAGAACTGAACTAGAACTGAACTCGAACTGAACTCGAACTGAACTCGAACTGAACTCGAACTGAACTCGAACTGAACTCGAACTGAACTCGAACTGAACTCGAACTGAACTCGAACTGAACTCGAACTGAACTCGAACTGAACTCGAACTGAACTCGAACTGAACTCGAACTGAACTATAACTGAACTAGAACTGATCTAGAACGAAAATATAACGAAACTATAACTTTTTTATTAAAAAGAATTTATATGGTCCATACTATAGACTGGTCTATGGACCGAGCAATAGTATGTTCTATGGACCAGGCTATAGACTGTTCTATGGTCTAGACTCTATGCCGGTTTATGTTCCAGAATATTGACATATCCATAGTTTTTGATGCTGAGTATATGATTTCTAGTTGTAAACACTTGCATCTCTTTTCGAGACCCTCCCTAATTCGATGCATACATACATACATATGTATGTATCTACATATATTGACAAAAAAGTAAAGAATAAAAAACATCACATGTATGTCTAAAGTTAGTAATCGATTTAATGGTAAAAAACGTGTAAATTGCCGATGAATATCTGTGAATTTGAAATATTATAAAACCAAGTATATTTTTCCAACAATTTTTTTACGGTTCTATTTCATGACACGCACGATTTTCAAGGCCGTAGGGATTGAAATGGTATGAAAGAGAAAAAAAAATACTGCAAGACAAATTGCATTCCATTCATAAAAGATTATTTTAGTTTATTTTTTCTTTTTATCCTGCTGTTGCAGCTGTTGTTGTCGTTGGCAACATGTTCTCACTTTTTTTATTCATTGTTGGTGGTGGCTTTAAGTCAGCCAAGCGTCGTCCTCATCATCATTATTGTAGAAAGTTCATCATGTTGCAAGTACAGAGAGAGATATGTTTAACTATAATGTTTCCTGTGTTGAATATTCTGACGTGCTTTTCTACAGGGTTTTTGTTTTGTTCGGATTTTTTTATTCCTTTAAATTTTTTTTTACTTTCTTTCGTAGGTGCAACCATCAACCATGGGATTTGTTTTGTAAGTTTCTTTTCTGAGGAAGAAGTGAGAAAGAAAAAATGAAAATAAGAAACTTTCTATTTAAGAAAGGAAAATATTTACATCCTGTGCAACTTGGATACATATCCAACCATCCATGTGTTTGTTTACATAGTATTTTCAGCCTTTCTTTTGGGGGCGGTTAGGGGTACGGTTGTTTGTTGTTTTTATTTCTTCCACTTCTTTAGGTATTCAATTTAAAGGCTGAAGGATTTAAGAAAAAAGAAAATTAATTTTAGGAAATTAAATTTAGCGAAAAAAGAATAAGAAAAATTTAATTTTTTGTCATGAAAAGATTTTTTAAAGTTATTTCTTTATTAAAATGTGTACCTACATAAAAGGTTGCTAGGAAGGAAAGGTTAAAAGTAAATATACATATAAATTAAATGGAGCCATGTATGAAAAAGTATTTTTTGTAATTTAGTTCCAGTTCAGTTCTAGTTCAGTTCTATTCATCTTTCAGTTTCTAGTTCAGTTCTAGTTCAGTCGAGTTCTGTTCTAGTTCATTCTAGTTCAGTTCAGTTCGTTCTAGTTTTCATTTCAGTTCTAGTCAGTTTAGTTCAGTTCTAGTTCGTTCTAGTATAGTTCAGTTCATTTCTAGTTCATTTCTAGTTTCAGTTCTAGTCAGTTCTAGTTCAGTTCTACTTCAGTTTCTACTTCAGTTCTACTTCAGTTCTAGTTGTCAGTTCTATTCGTTCTATTTTCAGTTCATTTCTAGTTCGTCTAGTTCAGTTCATTCAGTTCGAGTTCAGTTTCTAGTTCAGTTTCTAGTTCATTCTAGTTCAGTTCTAGTTCAGTTCTAGTTCAGTTCTAGTTCAGTTTCTAGTTCAGTTCTAGTTCAGTTCTAGTTCAGTTCTAGTTCAGTTCTAGTTCAGTTCTAGTTCAGTTCTAGTTCAGTTCTAGTTCAGTTCTAGTTCAGTTCTAGTTCAGTTCTAGTTCAGTTCTAGTTCAGTTTCTAGTTCAGTTCTAGTTCAGTTCTAGTTCAGTTCTAGTTCAGTTCTAGTTCAGTTCTAGTTCAGTTCTAGTTCAGTTCTAGTTCAGTTCTAGTTCAGTTCTAGTTCAGTTCTAGTTCAGTTCTAGTTCAGTTCTAGTTCAGTTCTAGTTCAGTTCTAGTTCAGTTCTAGTTTCTAGTTCATTAGTTCAGTTCTAGTTCAATTCTAGTTCAATTCTAGTTCAGTTCTAGTTCAGTTCTAGTTCAGTGCTAGTTCAGTTCTAGTTCAGTTCTAGTTCAGTTCTAGTTCAGTTCTAGTTCAGTTCTAGTTCAGTTCTAGTTCAGTTCTAGTTAAGTTCTAGTTCAGTTCTAAGTTCAGTTCTAGTTCAGTTCTAGTTCAGTTCTAGTTCAGTTCTAATTCAGTTCTAGTTCAGTTCTAGTTCAGTTCTAGTTCAGTTCTAGTTCAGTTCTAGTTCAGTTCTAGTTCAGTTCTAGTTCAGTTCTAGTTCAGTTCTAGTTCAGTTCTAGTTCAGTTCTAGTTCAGTTCTAGTTCAGTTCTAGTTCAGTTCTAGTTCAGTTCTAGTTCAGTTCTAGTCAGTCAGTTCTAGTTCAGTTCTAGTTCAGTTCTAGTTCAGTTCTAGTTCAGTTCTAGTTCAGTTCTAGTTCAGTTCTAGTTCAGTTCTAGTTCAGTTCTAGTTCAGTTCTAGTTCAGTTCTAGTTCAGTTCTAGTTCAGTTCTAGTTCAGTTCTAGTTCAGTTCTAGTTCAGTTCTAGTTCAGTTCTAGTTCAGTTCTAGTTCAGTTCTAGTTCAGTTCTAGTTCAGTTCTAGTTCAGTTCTAGTTCAGTTCTAGTTCAGTTCTAGTTCAGTTCTAGTTCAGTTCTAGTTCAGTTCTAGTTCAGTTCTAGTTCAGTTCTAGTTCAGTTTAGTTCAGTTCTAGTTCAGTTCTAGTTCAGTTCTAGTTCAGTTCTAGTTCAGTTCTAGTTCAGTTCTAGTTCAGTTCTAGTTCAGTTCTAGTTCAGTTCTAGTTCAGTTCTAGTTCAGTTCTAGTTCAGTTCTAGTTCAGTTCTAGTTCAGTTCTAGTTCAGTTCTAGTTCAGTTCTAGTTCAGTTCTAGTTCAGTTCTAGTTCAGTTCTAGTTCTAGTTCAGTTCTAGTTCTAGTTAGATTTTTGATAACAGTCTGATGTTAGGGCCCTGCAAATACATAAATGGAATAATTGGCAGAGTAAGCTAGAATTACAAAAAATTAATTAATTAAATAACTGTAATATATGTACATATTTAATAACTAGTCATAAACTACAATCAAAATATTTAAATTTTAATTAGAAAATTGGTCACGGAAATACGCAAAGGAAAAGGAATTTAAAGGTATTTTCCGTTTCTCGGTTAAATAGGTATTTTGTTTCTTATTCGAATAAATCTTAGATATTTTCTATAATTGAAAACAATTTGTAATTAAATCATTTTAAAACACGCACCCAAACTGTACTTTATATACATACAAACGTTTTGTTTAAATCTAAGGCTAAGGGTCTTAAACGCACATGTATGATTTTTAAGGAAGAACTATAAAAAGTATATAGGAGGGCAGTACGTAGAGGAAAACAAAGGAGGTGTTTCAAACATTTAAATTAGTTGGTAGTTAGTTTAATTTGAAGCAATGTATGTATTTGTTAATATTTTTATATGTATATATGTAAATCACTACACTAATAAAGTTGGTTGGTTTGATTAATTCAAGTACGAATTTCTTAAAACAAAAACGTGTTGAGATCTATTTGATTTCAAAATGGCTTAAATCGATTTCAAAATGGCTAATCAGTCAGACTTTTGTACTTGATTGAAGTATTTTGTAATTGATTCAAGCAAAACAGTATTTACCGGTTATGGAAACTATTTATTTTAGAAATAATTCGGTTAATTTCATGCTAATGATGGCGTAGGTTATCATATAGTCGTCATAGATCGATTAGTTATATGTACTTATGTGTGTCAAACACATAGACCAAGTTTTTCTAAGTGTATGTAAATTTTATGTAAATGAACGTGTAACAGAAAACAACAAAAACAAAGAGTTACAAACAACAGGAAAAACAAAGGAAATTAAGTGTTTACACTAGAGTACATTTTTCTATGAATATGGACAAGGCTGACAAGCTTTCAAAGCATTAATGGTTTTATGTCGCTTCTTTTTGACTTAAACTTATGAGAGAGAGTGCGCTTATTCAACCCTACCTCCTTCCCCAACACTTTGATTAAAATATAAAAGTGAATTTATTTTGTGATTAACTCAATTAAATTAAATTAAAATAAAAAAACAGAAAACGTTTTTGTGGGTCAAGTATATTTTAGATGTGCCCTGTATATGGAAATGACACCTTTCATTGTGTTAAGTTAATTTTTAAATAAAAATCGTTTTTTTTTGTGGTAAATGTATTGCTCTTTCATGTTTTTAATTTGAAAGGTAAATTTTATTAGGCTTTCAGTTTGGGAACTTTCTTGCTCCTTACTGATCAAAATATAGGGCAAATAGTCTGTAGTCTAGGATATAGTTTGGACTCTAAATTAGAGCAACTTTTTCTAAAAAAAAATACAGAGCAACTTTTCTTATACAAAATTACTTCGAATCAGAGTAACTTTTTCTATAGAAAATTGCTTCGAATCAGAGCAACTTCTTTTATAGAAAATAAGTAAGAAAGTATAGTCGGCCGTGACCGACCATATGATACCCTACACCAGTTATGAATATTAAATGTGATTTATTTTTCATAATAAAGCATTTATCTTCTATTACCTTGTTCCGATACATTTAAGCAATTTATGGATGAAAAACTAATTTTCTGAAAGATGCTTTATATGGGGGCTAGGGGCAAATATGGACCAAGCCTGATAAAATTTTGTGAATATATTTATATGTACATAATATTTTATTGTGCTGAATTTCATCGCGATATTTGTGTTTATAAGTTAATTTTGGACATTCAAGTAATTGTTCCGATACATTTAAGCAATTTATGGATGAAAAACTAATTTTCTGAAACAGGCTTTATATGGGAGCTAGGGGCAAATATGGACCAAGCCCGATAAAATTTTGTGAATATATTTATATTTCCATAATATTTTATTATGCTGCTTTTCATCGCGATATTTGTGTTTATAAGTTAATTTTGGACATTCAAGTAATTTTCTGAAGGGGACTTTGTATGGGAGCTAGGGTCAACTGAGTCCCTATCTCTATGAAATTTGGCAAGGTCATCAAGGCTTGTATAAAACTTAGTTGTGCCGCTTTTTATCAATATACAGGTATATTTAACATAATTATGAGCTCAGAAGCCGTTTTCGGGGGGTTCTGTTGTATGGGAGCTAGGTGAAATAATGGACCGATTTTAACCATTTTCAATAGGCTTCGTCCTATTGAAAAAAAGCGTGTGTGCCAAATTTCATCCAATTATCTTGAAAATTGCAACCTGTACCTTGTGCAAAAGGTTTACATGGACAGCCAGCCAGCCAGACGGACAGACGGACGGACGGACGGACAGACGGACAGACGGACATAGCTTAATCGACTCAGAAAACCATTCTAAGCCGATTGGTATACTTTAAGGTTGGTATAGGACGAATATTTTTGTATGTTACAAACATCAGCACAAACCCAATATACCTTCCCCACTAAAGTGGTGTAGGGTATAATTACTCCAAATCAGAGAAACTTTTTCTATACAAAATTGCTTCGAATCAGAGAAACTTTTTCTCCAAACATTTCCTATAGAAAATTGCTACAAATCAAAGAAACTTTTTCTATAGAAAATTGCTCTGAATAAGAGTAACTTTTTCTATTGAAAAAGTGCTCTGAGTTGGACTAACTTCTTCTATAGAAAATTGCTCAGAATCAGAGTATCTTTTTATATGGAAAATTGCTGTAAATCAGAGTAATATTTTTTATAGAAAATTATTCTGAAATAGAGTTACTTTTGTTATAGAAAATTGCTCTGAATCAGAGCAACATTTTATTGTCCATAGTCTAGTCTGAAGTCTAGTCTATAGTCTAGTCTATAGTCTAGTCTATAGTCTAGTCTATAGTCTAGTCTATAGTCTAGTCTATAGTCTAGTCTATAGTCTAGTCTATAGTCTAGCCTATAGTCTAGTCAATAGTCTAGTCTAGTCTATAGTCTAGTCTATAGTCTAGTCTATAGTCTAGTCTATAGTCTAGTCTATAGTTTGTCTATAGTCTAGTCTATAGTCTAGTCTGTAGTCTAGTCTATAGTCTAGTCTGTAGTCTAGTCTATAGTCTAGTCTATAGTCTAGTCTGTAGTCTAGTCTATAGTCTAGTCTATAGTCTAGTCGATAGTCTAGTCTATAGTCTAGTCTATAGTCTAGTCTATAGTCTAGTCTATAGTCTAGTTCATAGTCTAGTCTATAGTCTATTCTATAGTCTATTCTATAGTCTACTCTATAGTCTATTCTATAGTCTAGTCTATAGTCTAGTCTATAGTTTAGTCTATAGTCTAGTCTATAGTCTAGTCTATAGTCTAGTCTATAGTCTAGTCTATAGTCTAGTCTATAGTTTAGTCTATAGTTTAGTCTATAGTCTAGTCTATAGTCTAGTCTATAGTCTAGTCTATAGTCTAGTCTATAGTCTAGTCTATAGTCTAGTCTATAGTCTAGTCTATAGTCTAGTCTATAGTCTAGTCTATAGTCTAGTCTATAGTCTAGTCTATAGTCTAGTCTATAGTCTAGTCTATAGTCTAGTCTATAGTCTAGTCTATAGTCTAGTCTATAGTCTAGTCTATAGTCTAGTCTATAGTCTAGTCTATAGTCTAGTCTAGTCTATAGTCTAGCCTATAGTCTAGTCAATAGTCTAGTCTAGTCTATAGTCTAGTCTATAGTCTAGTCTATAGTCTAGTCTATAGTCTAGTCTATAGTCTAGTCTATAGTCTAGTCTGTAGTCTAGTCTATAGTCTAGTCTGTAGTCTAGTCTATAGTCTAGTCTATAGTCTAGTCTGTAGTCTAGTCTATAGTCTAGTCTATAGTCTAGTCGATAGTCTAGTCTATAGTCTAGTCTATAGTCTAGTCTATAGTCTAGTCTATAGTCTAGTTCATAGTCTAGTCTATAGTCTATTCTATAGTCTATTCTATAGTCTATTCTATAGTCTAGTCTATAGTCTAGTCTATAGTTTAGTCTATAGTCTAGTCTATAGTCTAGTCTATAGTCTAGTCTATAGTCTAGTCTATAGTCTAGTCTATAGTTTAGTCTATAGTCTAGTCTATAGTCTAGTCTATAGTCTAGTCTATAGTCTAGTCTATAGTCTAGTCTATAGTCTAGTCTATAGTCTAGTCTATAGTCTAGTCTATAGTCTAGTCTATAGTCTAGTCTATAGTCTAGTCTATAGTCTAGTCTATAGTCTAGTCTATAGTCTAGTCTATAGTCTAGTCTATAGTCTAGTCTATAGTCTAGTCTATAGTCTAGTCTATAGTCTAGTCTATAGTCTAGTCTATAGTCTAGTCTATAGTCTAGTCTATAGTCTAGTCTATAGTCTAGTCTATAGTCTAGTCTATAGTCTAGTCTATAGTCTAGTCTATAGTCTAGTCTATAGTCTAGTCTATAGTCTAGTCTATAGTCTAGTCTATAGTCTAGTCTATATTCTAGTCTATAGTCTAGTCTATATTCTAGTCTATAGTCTAGTCTATAGTCTAGTCTATAGTATAGTCTATATTCTAGTCTATAGTCTAGTCTATAGTCTAGTCTATAGTCTAGTCTATAGTCTAGTCTAGTATAGTCTAGTCTATAGTCTAGTCTATAGTCTAGTCTATAGTCTAGTCTATAGTCTAGTCTATAGTCTAGTCTATAGTCTAGTCTATAGTCTAGTCTATAGTCTAGTCTATAGTCTAGTCTATAGTCTAGTCTATAGTCTAGTCTATAGTCTAGTCTATAGTAGTCTAGTCTAGTCTAGTCTAGTCTAGTCTAGTCTAGTCTAGTTAGTCTAGTCTAGTCTAGTCTAGTCTAGTCTAGTCTAGTCTAGTCTAGTCTAGTCTAGTCTAATCTAGTCTAATCTATAGTCTAATCTATAGTCTAATATATAGTCTAGTCTATATTCTAGTCTATATTCTAGTCTATAGTCTAGTCTATAGTCTAGTCTATAGTCTAGTCTATAGTCTTGTCTATAGTCTAGTCTATAGTCTAGTCTATAGTCTAGTCTATAGTCTAGTCTATAGTCTAGTCTATAGTCTAGTCTATAGTCTAGTCTATAGTCTAGTCTATAGTCTAGTCTATAGTCTAGTCTATAATCTAGTCTATAGTCTAGTCTATAGTCTAGTCTATAGTCTAGTCTATAGTCTAGTCTATAGTCTAGTCTATAGTCTAGTCTATAGTCTAGTCTATAGTCTAGTCTATAGTCTAGTCTATAGTCTAGTCTATAGTCTAGTCTATAGTCTAGTCTATAGTCTAGTCTATAGTCTAGTCTATAGTCTAGTCTATAGTCTAGTCTATAGTCTAGTCTATAGTCTAGTCTATAGTCTAGTCTATAGTCTAGTCTATAGTCTAGTCTATAGTCTAGTCTATAGTCTAGTCTATAGTCTAGTCTATAGTCTAGTCTATTCTCTAGTCTATAGTCAAGTCTAGTCTATAGTATAGTCTATAGTCTAGATTATAGTCTAGGGACCATAGTATGTAGTATGAAGCCTGGACTATAATCGATAATTTATGAGTAGTCTATAAGTCAGACTATAGTCAATATTGCATGATTTTAGATCTGTTGCTACAAAATTTCTGTCTAATATCTTAAGCTTTAAACCTAGTATTGTGCGTGACTTAAGGTTGTGGAGATTCACATAATACTTGCACTCGCATAACACTTAAATTTAATTATTAAAATTAATTACAAACTTATAACAAATTTTTTGCCATTTTATTTTGTTGCTGTAGTTTTACCTGAAAAACAAAACCATTAAATTGAATAGAATGTATAAAATGCCATTGTTGCAGTTGTCGAAGTAGTAGAGTTGCAGCAGCAGTAATAGTTTTACTAGTATTAAAAGTAGTTGTTATATTCAAAGTAGCAATGGTAATAATAATTGTAGCCTAGTAGTACTACTACTACTGCTAGTAAGAACTTGTTGTAAAGTTGTGGAAATATTATGAAAGAATAATGAAAAAAATAACATTGTGTTGAGGTAATAATAAAATATCCGCAGCAAGAATTTAAGGCTAAAATTGTATGTTTTCTTTTTTTTGGAATAAAACTCATGGCCTGGTAAATTCATTTCATTTGGCTTCGTGCGGTTTAGTAGGTACTTTACTAGAAATGCTGCTTGTAATGTTGCTGTTGCTGCTACTGCAGCAATTGCTGCCACATTTATTTCAGCTTGAAACTATGAACTTCTCAAGTTCATACTTTTATTATACACGAGTGCTGTTTGTTTTCTTTCTTTTCTTTTAGTTTTCGTGTGTTTTTTTTTTTTTTTTGGGTAAAAGTAGTTGTAGAAACAGAGGATTTTTAAATTAACATAAATTTTAAAAACAAGAAATATAAAAATAAAGGAAAGCAAGAAATGCAAGTCGGAAAGGAATATAATATTAAAAGCAAAAAAAAAAAAAAAAAAAACAAGTTGAAAATTTATACGTTCACTCAGTTCCACTGCAGCAACTACGACAAACTACATTTGAGTGTGACATCAAAAGTTTTTAAAGAATTTTCAACTTTTATACCATTTTTCTACGTATACGTTTGAGAGTAGTTGTATTTGTATTTGTATGTGTATTGTGTGCATTTAGGCTTTCCTTGTCTTACTTTTTTGTTGTGTGCATTTAGGCTTTCTCCCCTTGCCTAGATTGGAAAATGTTGCAGCAAGTGCAAAAATATATTGTTGTTGTTGTTTTTTCTTCCTTTCTCTATCTCTAGTTCTTTTAAGATTGTCATTTAATGTTATAGAGATTATTATACAAGTCTTAAAATGTTGCAAGGGAAGTGCACGAGAAAACAATGAAATTGATGTTGTCGGAAATACGTAAAATGTTGGTTTACAACAAAAATTTAAGGTAAAAAGTTATTTAACTTAAAATGTGACACTAGACACTAGACAGATGACTAGTAGACATTTTGGTAGCCAGTCTTATGTACCCAACATTGAACAATGCTCACTTACAGTTACTTTATAACATCCTTCATTTGCATAATTAAAAATGAGCAACAGTATAACCTAAAACCTTGCCAACTGTTTCCAAGGAAATTGTCTGAACAAATCTTAATCTTGTAGCATCTTATTTGACAATGTAACAGCCTTTTTCTTAATATTTCGAATACCACACACATAGTTATGAGGTATACCTGTAAGCGAACAAGATTATTAATCATGTTACCATTAGTAATTTGTCCACCAACTGTAAATATTTCCATAATTCTTTAATTACTTACTACTGCTGTACATTCTCAGTTACAATCCTATAAAAAATATATACATACATATAAGCAGCTTAACTATCTACCGTAAAAGTATACACCTAGGAAATCGCAAGAGTTTTTCATCAACACCTTGAGAAAATTCATAACAATCCATATAGACACCACAGGATTCTTCCACTAATAAGGACAAGTGCAAGTAAAAGGAAGAAGATGTACAAAAAAGAAAAAAAATATATAAAACTTCTGAATATGTTTTTTTCTTTTTTTACTTAAAGATACTTAAAGGGAAATTGTAACCATATCGTTCATACATATGAATGTGGTCTTAGGAGCATGTGTGTTGAAATGTATTTGGGTAAAAACCCTGCGGATTTGGGTAAAAACTTCTCTTAAGTCGACACTACAGACTGTTCTATACAATAGAATATAAACTGATCTATAATCTAGACTATATATTGATCTATAGTCAAGACTATAGACTGATCTACAGTCAAGACTGATCTATGATCAAGACTATAGACTGATCTGATTGTCTAGTTAAGACTATAAACTGATATATAGTCAAGACTATTTCAATCTATACTCAAGCTTATACATACATCAATATATAGTTAAGACTATAGATCGATCTATAGTTAAGCCTATTTGCTTAGACTCTCGACTGATCTATAGTCAGGACTAAAGACAGATCTATAGTCAAGACTATTTTATATAGTCTTATCTACAGTCAAGACTATAGCCTTATCTATAGTAAAGAATATAGAAAGGTCGGTAGTCAAGGTTGTAAACCGATCTATAGTCAAGACTAAATACTGATCTACATTGACTCTAGATCTATAGACAAATCTATAGTCAAGCCTTTAGACTGATATACAGTCAAGACTTTATACTACTCTATAGTTAATACTATAAACTGATCTATAAGCACGACTATAGACTGATCTATAAATTATACACCGATCTACAGTCAAGAGTAAAGACTAATCAACAGACTGGTCTATAGTCAAGAAAATAGACTGATCTATTGTCAAGACTCTTAACTGATCTGCAGTCAAGATTATATACTGATCTACAGTCAAGACTGATCAATAATCAAGACTATAGAATAATCTATAGACTGATCTGATTGACTATAGACTGATCTGTAGTTAAGACTACAAACAGATCTATAGTCAAGACTATAGTCCGATCTATAGTCAAGACTATACGTAGTCTTGTCTACAGTCAAGACTATAGTATTATCTACTGTCAAGATTATAATCTTATCTACATTCGATCGATAGTCAAGAAAATGTAGTCAAGATCAAGATCTATAGTCAAGACTTTAGACTGATCTATAGTCACGACTATATGGTCAATATCTATAGTTAAGACTATAGACTGATCTTTAGGCAAGACTAAAGACTGATCTATAGTCAATACTATAGACAGATCGACAGTCAAGAATATATAGTCAATATCAAGATCTATAGTTAAGACTATAGACTGATCTATAGTCAGGAGTATAGACTGATCTATAGTCAATACTATAGACTGGTCTATAGTGTAGACTATGACTGGTCTATAGTGTAGACTATAGACTGGTCTATAGTCAGGACTATAGACTGATCTAGAGTCAGGACTATAGACTGATCTAGAGTCAGGGCTATAGACTGATCAATAGTTAAGACTGATCTACAGCCAAGGCTATAGACTGATCTATATTCAAGACTATAGACTGATCTATAGTCAAACCTATAGACTGAACTAAATTCAATACTATACCTCTCCCAGCAGTGATAATGACAACCTGCCAATTGATGCCATTAAATCTGCAGAGCATGCACATGTATTGATACATGTGTGTGTGTTTGTCTATTTGTGTGTGATTAGTCTAAGTACAAATGAACATTTTTACATGTTGTTTTCACTCTAATTTAAGTGATTATCATAATTTAACATGATACTGTTTGTCTGTCTGTCTATCTGTCGTTATGTTTTGTTTGGTCTCTCACTCTATCCCCACTTCCTTCTGACACAGACTGCTTGTCTTTACTTACACTCGTTTGTCTTCTATTGGTTGGATTTAAGGAAAGAAATCTTCTCAGTTACATGGTGATGAAATAATCAACCATCTAACCAAAAACGAAATCTCTAAGGAGCTTGAGGTGAAAAGATTTGGAAGGAAGAAGGAATTGAATGTATAGTTGGTTGGCTGGTTAGATAAATGAGTGTATGGAATGCATGTGTTTAGGTAGATTATAATAGAAATTGTTATCTAACCTTTAAGGTAAGTAGTTAAGTACAAATGTTAACTTTTCATGTACTAGATGACATGAAATTCTTGCATACAATTATAAATACATACTTATACATATACATTGTCATCATATACTTACATATTCATCTAACCAACCAATACAATCATTTGTATATTTGGGGTTTTACATACGATGTGCATTTAAACAATTGCTTTAGAAAAAAGAAAATTAAGGATCTAGCGATCCATAACAAAATGATCTTTATATGCATTTAAAAGCTTCAAACCAGACATGACAACATATTTTGATAAAAAGTTTCAAATCAGCTGATTGAAGGTTTAACATTACAATTTCTTCTCTCTCTTTGTCCATTTTCGCCCTGATAACTTTTAATCCAGCTGCCGTAAGTTGCATATAAACATTAACATGCATTTGTTCGTTCATTCATTTCTCCCTTTAGTTATTACAACCAAAAAGTAGTTGCAGTTGTTGCAAAGAAACAAACACCAAACACAACGTAACGAAAAAAGTAGAAGAAATAAAGAAAAAATTTGCATAATTTCTGGGACAAGTGCCAAATTGTAATGTAGTTTTTGGTACAAGTGCATGGTAAAATAATTCATATGTTTTTTTGTAACAATATGTATTTATATACATACACGTAAATAAGCTCACATATGTGGACTGCAAACAGAAACATGTACTTATGCCTAGTGACACACACTGTCAAACTAAAGGTCAATAGGAAAATTCTGGTATTTAGATATGATCTGCCCGCAAATTGTCCTAAAAATTTTTAATTTTCTTTAAAAATCTAGTTCTAGTTCAGTTCTAGTTCAGTTTCTAGTTAAGTTCTAGGTAGTTCAGTTCTAGTTCAGTTCAGTCTAGTTCAGTTCTAGTCAGTTCTAGTTCAGTTTCTAGTTCAGTTCTAGTTCAGTTTCTAGTTCAGTTCTAGTTCAGTTCTAGTTCAGTTCTAGTTCAGTTCTAGTTCAGTTCTAGTTCAGTTCTAGTTTCAGTTCTAGTTCAGTTCTAGTTCAGTTCTAGTTCAGTTCTAGTTCAGTTCTAGTTCAGTTCTAGTTCAGTTCTAGTTCAGTTCTAGTTCAGTTCTAGTTCAGTTCTAGTTCAGTTCTAGTTCAGTTCTAGTTCAGTTCTAGTTCAGTTCTAGTTCAGTTCTAGTTCATTTCTAGTTCAGTTCTAGGTCAGTTCTAGTTCAGTTCTAGTTCCGTTCTAGTGTCAGTTCTAGTTCAGTTCTAGTTCAGTTCTAGTGTAGTTCTAGTTCAGTTCTAGTTCAGTCTAGTTCAGTTTAGTCAGTTCTAGTTCAGTTCTAGTTCAGTTCTAGTTCAGTTCTAGTTCAGTTCTAGTTCAGTTCTAGTTCAGTTCTAGTTCAGTTCTAGTTCAGTTCTAGTTCAGTTCTAGTTCAGTTCTAGTTCAGTTCTAGTTCAGTTCTAGTTCAGTTCTAGTTTAGTTCTAGTTCAGTTCTAGTTCAGTTCTAGTTCAGTTCTAGTTCAGTTCTAGTTCAGTTCTAGTTCAGTTCTAGTTCAGTTCTAGTTCAGTTCTAGTTCAGTTCTAGTTCAGTTCTAGTTCAGTTCTAGTTCAGTTCTAGTTCAGTTCTAGTTCAGTTCTAGTTCAGTTCTAGTTCAGTTCTAGTTCAGTTCTAGTTCAGTTCTAGTTCAGTTCTAGTTCAGTTCTAGTTCAGTTCAGTTCATTCTAGTTCAGTTCTAGTTCAGTTCTAGTTCAGTTCTAGTTCAGTTCTAGTTCAGTTCTAGTTCAGTTCTAGTTCAGTTCTAGTTCAGTTCTAGTTCAGTTCTAGTTCAGTTCTAGTTCAGTTCTAGTTCAGTTCTAGTTCAGTTCTAGTTCAGTTCTAGTTCAGTTCTAGTTCAGTTCTAGTTCAGTTCTAGTTCAGTTCTAGTTCAGTTCTAGTTCAGTTCTAGTTCAGTTCTAGTTCAGTTCTAGTTCAGTTCTAGTTCAGTTCTAGTTCAGTTCTAGTTCAGTTCTAGTTCAGTTCTAGTTCAGTTCTAGTTCAGTTCTAGTTCAGTTCTAGTTCAGTTCTAGTTCAGTTCTAGTTCAGTTCTAGTTCAGTTCTAGTTCAGTTCTAGTTCAGTTCTAGTTCAGTTCTAGTTCAGTTCTAGTTCAGTTCTAGTTCAGTTCTAGTTCAGTTCTAGTTCAGTTCTAGTTCAGTTCTAGTTCAGTTCTAGTTCAGTTCTAGTTCAGTTCTAGTTCAGTTCTAGTTCAGTTCTAGTTCAGTTCTAGTTCAGTTCTAGTTCAGTTCTAGTTCAGTTCTAGTTCAGTTCTAGTTCAGTTCTAGTTCAGTTCTAGTTCAGTTCTAGTTCAGTTCTAGTTCAGTTCTAGTTCAGTTCTAGTTCAGTTCTAGTTCAGTTCTAGTTCAGTTCTAGTTCAGTTCTAGTTCAGTTCTAGTTCAGTTCTAGTTCAGTTCTAGTTCAGTTCTAGTTCAGTTCTAGTTCAGTTCTAGTTCAGTTCTAGTTCAGTTCTAGTTCAGTTCTAGTTCAGTTCTAGTTCAGTTCTAGTTCAGTTCTAGTTCAGTTCTAGTTCAGTTCTAGTTCAGTTCTAGTTCAGTTCTAGTTCAGTTCTAGTTCAGTTCTAGTTCAGTTCTAGTTCAGTTCTAGTTCAGTTCTAGTTCAGTTCTAGTTCAGTTCTAGTTCAGTTCTAGTTCAGTTCTAGTTCAGTTCTAGTTCAGTTCTAGTTCAGTTCTAGTTCAGTTCTAGTTCAGTTCTAGTTCAGTTCTAGTTCAGTTCTAGTTCATTCTAGTTCAGTTCTAGTTCAGTTCTAGTTCATTCTAGTTCAGTTCTAGTTCAGTTCTAGTTCAGTTCTAGTTCAGTTCTAGTTTAGTTCTAGTTCAGTTCTAGTTCAGTTCTAGTTCAGTTCTAGTTCAGTTCTAGTTCAGTTCTAGTTCAGTTCTAGTTCAGTTCTAGTTCAGTTCGAGTTCAGTCTAGTTCAGTTCTAGTTCAGTTCTAGTTCAGTTCTAGTTCAGTTCTAGTTCAGTTCTAATTCAGTTATGTATCGGTTCTAATTTGGTTCTTTTTCAGTTTAAAAATTTCCTTTGAGCCTTTGAAGTGCAAATTTTTCTTTTTCATACAATTATAAATGTTCCCCAATGTAAAAGCACTCTTCATATGGTGTTGTGTATCTTGTAGATTGTTATTATTGCTTGTTGCAGATATTGCTATTGTTGTTGTTCTTGTGTCAGGTGCAATTATCATATTGCAAATGGAAAAATAATAAGAATGAAAAGAAAAATTGTTCATCTATTTCATTTTATTTTTTCTGCTGCCAGTTTTTCCATTTGTTTAGATTTTTTGTAAATGCCAATGCTTTTAGGAAAGAAAATAAAAAACGAAAAATAACAGTAAAAACGAGAACATTATTACAACGATGACCTAGGCCTGGAATAGTCACATAATGGATAAATAATAAAAATAAAAAAACCCACTTAAAAGCTCAAAATAATCTTAAATAGTTTGTTATAAATATTTATTTAAATGTTTTAGAAGAAGGAAGTTTATATTAGTAGTACCTTTTAGTGTACCTTTAGTAGTGAGAAAAGGTACTACTATTATGACATTTGTTGGTTCATTAATAATAGTAATCCTTACACTTTATAATCTCAATTTTTATCTTAATCTAACACTAAACTACAATTATAACAAATACTTTCTAAATCCTGCCCACTTCCGATTTATGTAAAAATTCCTGCAACTAAATGTAACAATTCTCTATTTGAACTTCCTGAAATATTTTATTTATATTCTGTATCTCTGAATGTCTTATTCTTTATTCCACAATTACCATTTTAATTTGAAACTATTTACATTTTATCCCCAACAATCCAAATCCAAACAAGATGAAAAATCCCATTAGTTGGATGTGTGTGTAAGTGAGCATTTTACCAAGAGTAACTAAATGTGAAAGTAAATTCCAATACAGATGAAGACGATGATGATGATGACTGTAATAGCAATTAAAAAGGCATAGGAAGTATTTAATCTTACTTGAGCTTTAAACTAAGGTACTCAACAACAACAACATGAAGAAAAACAACAATAGACAAATATTGCAAGCAGAAAACATAACCTCAGGTCTTCGAATATGGACAAATATGTATGAGCTCTCAAGTGACTTTATAGAATGGAAAAATACCATTATAGTAAGCATATTAAAGTCGAAATATGTATTACCAGCAGGAAGAAGGTTACCAGACATAAAGTTTTGATGAAATGAAAAGTAAGGAGTTTTAACTAGGGAATGTCTTCAATGGAAGTACATTTTTATGTTACTTTGGAAAGATTTTGCCTTTTTCGGGAAGTTATGTAACTTATTTGAAACTTTAATCAAAATTTTGATAATCTAATTTAAATGGAACTATTTCGTTGTTTCTTTTGCAGTTTTTATAAAGGCATCACCTCAGGTGAAAAAATTTACTTATATGAGTTTAATTCCTGCTAGAACTGGAGTATTTTTTTAACATATATTTATATTTTTACCTTTGCATCTTCATGAACATGTATAATTAAGGGGTCCCATTTATAAAAATATATTCAATACTTCATACAAAATCAAAGACTGGTCTATAGTTAAGACTGATTCTTAAACTGATCCATAGTCAAGACTTTAGATTGATCTATAGTCAAGACTATAAACTGTTCTATGTTATGACTTATAATCAAGACTATAGACTGATCTATAGTTAAGGCTATGAACAGATCTATAGTCAAGACTATTGATATATATTCTTGACTATAGACTGATCTACAGTAAAGTCTATGGACTAATCTATAGTGAAGACAATAGACTGATCTATAGTCAGGATCAGGATCTATAGCCAAGACTACGGACAGACTATAGGCTAGACTGTTGACTGATCAGTGGTCAAGACCAGGATCAGGATCTATAGCCAAGACTACAGACAGACTATAGGCCAGACCGTAGACTGATCAGTTGTCAAGACTATAGACTGATTTATAGTTAAGACTATCGGCTGATCTATAGTCAAGTCTATATATTGATCTATAGTCAAGACTATAAACTGATCTATAGTTAAGACGATATACTGATCAAAAGTCACGACTGATCTATAGTCAAGACTATAGATGGATCTATAGAAAAGACTTTAGATTGATCTATAGTCAAGACTATGGATTGTTCTATAGTCAAGACTATAGACTGATCTATATTCAAGACTATGGACTGATTTATAGTCAAGACT
The DNA here is from genome assembly GCF_015586225.1 of Lucilia sericata. Lineage (NCBI taxonomy): Eukaryota > Metazoa > Arthropoda > Insecta > Diptera > Calliphoridae > Lucilia > Lucilia sericata. The sequence goes on along the minus strand of NW_023996440.1, from coordinate 31,695 downwards.
ATAGACTGATTTATAGTCAAGACTATAGACTGATTTATAGTCAAGACTATAGACTGATCTATAGTCAAGACTATAGAATGATCTAAAGTCAATACTGTAGACTAAACTATACTCATGACTGCTGACTGATCAAGATTATAAACTGATCTATAGTTAAGACGATAGACTGATCTATAGTCAAGAGGATATACTAATCTAAAGTCAAGACTGATTTGTAGTCAATACTGTAGACTGATCTTTAGTCAAGACTATATACTGATCAGTAGTCAAGACAATAGACTGATCTACAGTCAAGACAATAAACTAATTTATAGTTAAGACTATCAATTGATCTATAGTCAGGACTATAGTCTGATCTATAGTCACAACCGTAGACTTATCTATAGTCAAGACTGTTGACTGATCAAGACTATAAATTGTTCTATAGTTAAGACGATAGACTGATCTAAAGTCCAGACTGATCTATAATAAAGAATATAGGTTGATCTATAGTCAAGAGTATAGACTGATCTAATGTCAAGAATATAGACTGATTTATAGTTAAGACTTTAGATTGATCTATAGTCAAGACATTAAACTGTTCCATAGTCAAGACTATAGACTGATTTATAGTTAAGACTATGGACTGATATATAGTCAAGACTATAGATTGATCTATAGTCAATACTATAGACCGACTTATAGTCAAGATTACTGAGCTATAGTCAAGAATTTATGGACTATCGATTACAGATACAGATTACAGACTGATCTATAGTAAAGACTTTTGTCCGATCTATATTCAAGACTATAGACAGGACCGATCTTTATATTATAGACTGATTTATAGTCAAGTCTACAGACTGATCTGTAGTCAAGTCATATATAGTGGCTTTCGTCAAGATTGCAGACTGATCTATAGTCAAGACTATAGACTGAGCTCTAGTCAAGTCTATGAATTGCCTATAGTCAAGCCTATAGTCTGATCAATAGTCAAGACAACAGACTGATCTATAGTCAACTCTATAAACTGTTCTATATGTAAGACTGTAGACTGATTTGTAGTTAAGACTATAGTCAAGACTATTGATTGATCTATAGCCAAGACTATAGACTGATCTATACTCAAGACTATAGACTGGTCTATTCTGTAGGCTCCCGTAGGTTAGTAGTTCGAGGTGGTGGGTTCGATTCCCACCTGGCGCACTAGTTAAGGAGCGCACAACAGACCCGTTAGAGGACTAGGTGTATTTCTTCGGATTTGATGTATATACATCAAACTAACTAACTAACCGATAGAGGCCTAGGTGTATTCCTTCTGATTTGATGTATGATAAGTGTATTTCTTCGGATTTGATGTATATTTATACATCAAACTAACAAACTATAGACTGATCTAGAGTTATGACTACATACTGATCTATAGTTACAATTATATACCGATTTATAGTGATAGTTTTTCCGCATGATCACCCTATTCATCAGGTTACACACATACATTCTATTTGGTTTTATTTTTCTTTATATACGAATAACAATTCATTTTAAAAGTTTTTTTTTTCAACTGCAACTGTGACAAAATAACTTTAACAAAAAATAAATGAAAATAATAAAATTACAAAAACTAAAAAAAAACCTGAATATACTGTGGATGTGCTTGAAATAAAAGTTTTTCAGTTTTTTTTAGAGAAACAAATCCTGTAGAAAATTAATGGTAAAAAAAGGATCTTTTGAGTGTTTTGGTTGTTGTTCTATTATTTTTATGTTTTCATTGGACTGCAGCTACATTTTACCTCAACGTACATACCGTCATATACATACATATATGTATGTATTTGTATATTATTTTTTTGTGAAGAGTTAAAACATAAATTTATTTGTTTTTCGTTTACTAAAAACTATTATTTTTCTTTTTTTAAATTTGCACTTTTTCCTGTTTAAGTTAAGGAAAATATAAAAAATAAAATCTGAAAAATAGAAGAACGTTTCATAAAAACAAGTATTAAACACATGTGCCACATGAATCCCTTGTTTTTGTTTACAATTGCTTGCTCTTCTTTAGAAGGATGACATTCTGTAGTTGTTGCTCTTTTAATTTGTCAGTGGCAAAGTGAAAAAGTAGAAAGTGTGTCAAAATGCTGGGGGAGGTTGCAAAGAAACATGGAAAGTCTAAAAATGGTTTGACATATTAATGAAATATTACCTTAAATATTGTTTTTAAAATTATTTTTTTTTTAATTATTTTATCTTAAATTTCTTGTGCTTTAGTCCCTTTATGTACATATTTGGAAAATGTTTCAAAAACACCACCTTTCAAAATATTCTAATATTCTTTAAAGTCAGTTAAAATATCAACATATACAGAATTTTAATTTTCTTATTCTGAAACCTCGAGTACACACGTTTAAATGGTGGTTTTATAAGATTCAAACATGAGTACAAATTAAATGTTTCTACATTCAAGTAGTTTAACCTTGTGTAATATATTAAAAAAAAATTTAAAAAAAAACTGCCAAACTAAAATTAAAATAACAAAAACAAAATTTCAATGAATAAAATTATCTTTATATATAAGGGTTTTAGGGGACAAAAGGTGCATGCAACGCAAAGCTAATCGCATGCAAAAGAATAAGTACATCTGCAGGCAATTTCTTTAAATGTGCACACAAGAAAAAGACAAATTGTTATGAGCAAAAGTTTAAGATTTTTAATTTTATTGAAGTTACAAAAGCAATACTTAGTATTTAAACTTAATATTTACTACACAGAGGGAAAAAGAATTATACACGCCTGGTACCAAATGACACCAAACTGTTTAAAATTTTTCAATAACATCCGTTGTCAAAGTATATGCATACCTACGACAACACTATGTAATGTTGACAAAATTGTAACAATTCGTTGTCGAATCTAAATTTTACACATATCCGTTGTCTAAATGTTAACTCTGTTCTAGTTCTGTTCTAGTTCTGTTCTAGTTCTGTTCTAGTTCTGCTCTAGTTCTGTTCTAGTTCTGCTCTAGTTCTGTTCTAGTTCTGTTCTAGTTCTGTTCTAGTTCTGTTCTAGTTCTGTTCTAGTTCTGTTCTAGTTCTGTTCTAGTTCTGTTCTAGTTCTGTTCTAGTTCTGTTCTAGTTCTGTTCTAGTTCTGTTCTAGTTCTGTTCTAGTTCTGTTCTAGTTCTGTTCTAGTTCTGTTCTAGTTCTGTTCTAGTTCTGTTCTAGTTCTGTTCTAGTTCTGTTCTAGTTCTGTTCTAGTTCTGTTCTAGTTCTGTTCTAGTTCTGTTCTAGTTCTGTTCTAGTTCTGTTCTAGTTCTGTTCTAGTTCTGTTCTAGTTCTGTTCTAGTTCTGTTCTAGTTCTGTTCTAGTTCTGTTCTAGTTCTGTTCTAGTTTGTTCTAGTTCTGTTCTAGTTCTGTTTTAGTTCTGTTCTAGTTCTGTTCTAGTTCTGTTCTAGTTCTGTTCTAGTTCTGTTCTAGTTCTGTTCTAGTTCTGTTCTAGTTCTGTTCTAGTTCTGTTCTAGTTCGTTCTAGTTCTGTTCTAGTTCTGTTCTAGTTCTGTTCTAGTTCTGTTCTAGTTCTGTTCTAGTTCTGTTCTAGTTCTGTTCTAGTTCTGTTCTAGTTCTGTTCTAGTTCTGTTCTAGTTCTGTTCTAGTTCTGTTCTAGTTCTGTTCTAGTCTGTTCTAGTTCTGTTCTAGTTCTGTTCTAGTTCTGTTCTAGTTTGTTCTAGTTCTGTTCTAGTTCTGTTCTAGTTCTATTCTAGTTCTGTTCTAGTTCTGTTCTAGTTCTGTTCTAGTTCTGTTCTAGTTCTGTTCTAGTTCTGTTCTAGTTCTGTTCTAGTTCTGTTCTAGTTCTGTTCTAGTTCTGTTCTAGTTGTTCTAGTTCTGTTCTAGTTCTGTTCTAGTTCTGTTCTAGTTCTGTTCTAGTTCTGTTCTAGTTCTGTTCTAGTTCTGTTCTAGTTCTGTTCTAGTTCTGTTCTAGTTCTGTTCTAGTTCTGTTCTAGTTCTGTTCTAGTTCTGTTCTAGTTCTGTTCTAGTTCTGTTCTAGTTCTGTTCTAGTTCTGTTCTAGTTCTGTTCTAGTTCTGTTCTAGTTCTGTTCTAGTTCTGTTCTAGTTCTGTTCTAGTTCTGTTTCTAGTTCTAGTTTCTGTTCTAGTTCTGTTCTAGTTCTGTTCTAGTTCTGTTAGTTCTGTTCTAGTTCTGTTCTAGTTCTGTTCTAGTTCTGTTCTAGTTCTGTTCTAGTTCTGTTCTAGTTCTGTTCTAGTTCTGTTCTAGTTCTGTTCTAGTTCCGTTCTAGTTCTGTTCTAGTTCTGTTCTAGTTCTGTTCTAGTTCTGTTCTAGTTCTGTTCTAGTTCTGTTCTAGTTCTGTTCTAGTTCTGCTCTAGTTTCTTCTAGTTCTGTTCTAGTTCTTTCTAGTTCTGTTCTAGTTTGTTCTAGTTCTGTTCTAGTTCTGTTCTAGTTCTGTTCTAGTTCTGTTCTAGTTCTGTTCTAGTTCTGTTCTAGTTCTGTTCTAGTTCTGTTCTAGTTCTGTTCTAGTTCTGTTCTAGTTCTGTTCTAGTTCTGTTCTAGTTCTGTTCTAGTCTGTTCTAGTTCTGTTCTAGTTCTGTTCTAGTTCTGTTCTAGTTCTGTTCTAGTTCTGTTCTAGTTCTGTTCTGTTCTAGTTCTGTTCTGTTCTAGTTCTGTTCTGTTCTAGTTCTGTTCTAGTTCTGTTCTAGTTCTGTTCTAGTTCTGTTCTAGTTCTGTTCTAGTTCTGTTCTGTTCTAGTTCTGTTCTAGTTCTGTTCTAGTTCTGTTCTAGTTCTGTTCTAGTTCTGTTCTAGTTCTGTTCTAGTTCTGTTCTAGTTCTGTTCTAGTTCTGTTCTAGTTCTGTTCTAGTTCTGTTCTAGTTCTGTTCTAGTTCTGTTCTAGTTCTGTTCTAGTTCTGTTCTAGTTCTGTTCTAGTTCTGTTCTGTTCTAGTTCTGTTCTAGTTCTGTTCTAGTTCTGTTCTGTTCTAGTTCTGTTCTAGTTCTGTTCTAGTTCTGTTCTAGTTCTGTTCTAGTTCTGTTCTAGTTCTGTTCTAGTTCTGTTCTAGTTCTGTTCTAGTTCTGTTCTAGTTCTGTTCTAGTTCTGTTCTAGTTCTGTTCTAGTTCTGTTCTAGTTCTGTTGTAGTTCTGTTGTAGTTCTGTTGTAGTTCTGTTGTAGTTCTGTTCTAGTTCTGTTCTAGTTCTGTTCTAGTTCTGTTCTAGTTCTGTTCTAGTTCTGTTCTAGTTCTGTTCTAGTTCTGTTCTAGTTCTGTTCTAGTTCTGTTCTAGTTCTGTTCTAGTTCTGTTCTAGTTCTGTTCTAGTTCTGTTCTAGTTCTGTTCTAGTTCTGTTCTAGTTCTGTTCTAGTTCTGTTCTAGTTCTGTTCTAGTTCCGTTCTAGTTCTGTTCTAGTTCTGTTCTAGTTCTGTTCTAGTTTTGTTCTAGTTCCGTTCTAGTTCTGTTCTAGTTCTGTTCTAGTTCTGTTTTAGTTCTGTTCTAGTTCTGTTCTAGTTCTGTTCTAGTTCTGTTCTATTTCTGTTCTAGTTCTGTTCTAGTTCTGTTCTGGTTCTGTTCCAGTTCTGTTCTAGTTCTATTTTAGTTCTGTTCTAGTATTGTTATTCTAGAACATATCGCAATAAAATAATAGATAATAAAGCTTTAAAAAAGTTTATTATAAACATTGAACAATTATTTAAAACAGCAAACACAAATTCATTGTATGGCCACTATAATTGGTTTCTTTGGCAAAAAATCCATTGTATCTTAAACCTTTTTAACTTAATTACTTTTGAGAAATAAATTTCTAGTCTATTAAATAAAACAAAATAAAATAGGCAACAAAAAGTTTGATAGACTTGTAGCCGGTAAATAATTTCTAAAAACAAAACAAACTGTCTGTCTGTCCATCAGACCATCTATTTAAACGTCTGTTTGGCCATTTGACAAACTGACAAGTAATTTTGAACATGTGTATTTCGTTCTAAAATCCATTATCAAAATCAGACAAGTCACCTTAATATGTTCAGTTTGTTGTTGTTTATATTTACGAGACTTAATTACTTTAGTTCTTTTAACTTTTACATACTTTTTGTGGACGTATTGAAGGTAGTATTGTTCCGCACTAAATTGTAACTACAACATATTGGGTTCCTATGTTTGATGGGCAGTCTGGCCAATTAGTTTAATTTTAGTTTTTTGCTTGATAGAAAAAAGGGGAAAGGTAGTCTAGGGATTGCGGGTTATATTGAAATATGCCAAAAACTAAAACAGAAAAAGTTTGGTATTTTTTTGTTACAATTATCGGTAATTGATTTTATATTTCTTTACTACTAAACATATTATAAATGCGAATAAAAGCAATGAATTGATGTATTGGAAAAGGGAGGAATAAACATGCGTTTATTAGGCGTTTTAAGATTATTTTAGAAGGTCATTGATCTCCGATCAGAAATTTCTGAAAATCAATAAGTTTGACAAATTACATAATCTGAAGTTTCTAAAATAATACCTTATACTTTTTAACTCAAAAGATGAAATCGTAACGAAAGCTGAAGGAGAATATTTTAAGGAAAACTACTTAAAAAATTACACAAGATCTTCAAGTTTAAATTATACATACATTTTACAAAAACAATATCGAATTACTTATCTATAAGCTGTATGAAATGAAAATAGAAATCATTAGAAGTCAATGAATTCCCTTAAAACTTTTGATTGTATTTAATGACAAACTAAATGTCAAATTAAGGCGTGATTATAGAGGAAAAAGCACATTCAATAAATAGTGAAGTTAACTCCCCCGCGTCAAAAACACTACAAATACATTACTCATCTTTATTACATTCTATTTTAAGAAATTATTAATTGATGAGTATTGATATTTTACTTTATAGTCCTTTAATTCTACTCCTCTTTTTCTCGTCCCTCCTTAAACATATTTTCTCACCATATTTTTCATTTAATATGTATAAATTGTTTTAATGTTCAATATAAATTGTTACAAATTATTATACATTTTGATTTTATTTTTAGCTTTAAATACTCAACGTCATTTGGTGGTCAATTTAATGAATAAAGTAATTAATCAAATTGTTTTATTTTTAAACAAAACATTAACAGCAAATACAAAAAATTAGAGACAACTAGTAAGTTGTAAGTAAGACCGCCATTATTGTCAAACTGCGGTAATTAACTTGTTTAAAATAACGGCAGTAGAACGGAATAGGAGAAAAGAACAAGATTAAATGTCAAAAGAAAATATGTTTTTTTAAAAGAAGATTCATTATTGGTTGTGTTATGAATAAAACTCATTAAAAAATAATTAACTAAATGGAATTACTACTTATTAAGCTAATTAAAAAAAACGACTGCTATTTATAGGAATTTTTTTATGTGACCATTACTATTTACGTTAGAGGAGTCACTTAAAAAGGGCTTTTGTAGCACCCATACTTCGTACTTAGGTACCCTTTAATAACACTAATGCACGACAAAACAATTGATTCGATTACTGATAGACAGGCTTTTAATCTCCTTAGAATTGGACTAGAATTGAACTAGAACTGAACTGGAACTAAACTAGAACTAAACTAGAAAAGAACTAGAACAGAACTAGAAAAAAACTAGAACAGAACTAGAACAGAACTAGAAAAGAACTAGAACTAGAACAGAACAGAACTAGAACAGAACAGAACGGAACAGAAGTAGAACTAGAACAGAACAGAACTAGAATAAAACTAGAACAAAACTAGAACAGAACTAGAACAGAACTAGAGCAGAACTAGAACAGAACTAGAACAGAACTAGAACAGAACTAGAACAGAACTAGAACAGAACTAGAACAGAACTAGAACAGAACTAGAACAGAACTAGAACAGAACTAGAACAGAACTAGAACAGAACTAGAACAGAACTAGAACAGAACTAGAACAGAACTAGAACAGAACTAGAACAGAACTAGAACAGAACTAGAACAGAACTAGAACAGAACTAGAACAGAACTAGAACAGAACTAGAACAGAACTAGAATAGAGCTAGATCAGAACTAGAACAGAACTAGAACAGAACTAGAACAGAACTAGAACAGAACTAGAACAGAACTAGAACAGAACTAGAACAGAACTAGAACAGAACTAGAACAGAACTAGAACAGAACTAGAACAGAACTAGAACAGAACCAGAACAGAACTAGAACAGAACTAGAACAGAACTAGAACAGAACTAGAACAGAACTAGAACAGAACTGGAACAGAACCAGAACAGAACTAGAACAGAACTTGAACAGAACTAAAATAAAACTAGAACAGAACTAGAACAGAACAAGAACAGAACTGGATCTAAAACTTTTTTTATCGACTCCTTCTCCTTTTAAACGTTTCTAATCAATATAAAATATTTTAGAAAATTTTCAAACTCTTTAAGATTATTAATTTTCCATATCCTTTAAAACCATTCTAAATAATCTAAGTCATTTCATGGCACAATAATTAACTCTTCTGTTTTCGTCATTAATAAAGGCTACAAAGCAAAAAATTCTCCAAAAAAGCTAATTGATGACGATATTAAACAAGAACGTCTCCAAAAGAAACATAAAACACAATCCACTCCAATGAAAACAGAAAATATACAAATACAATAGTAATAGTAGCAACAACAAGAAAATCATTTTCTTTCCTTGAAATGAAAAGCTATAAAGCAATCGACTTCCGTTGTTAATATACTAAACGGAAATCAAAGGAACTTCAAAAAACAAACGGTACGTCACATAAATACATATACACTCAAAAATTGCAAAACGTTGCTACAGCTACAAATGTAAAAGTATAAAGAACATAAAGAACAAAGAAGAAATTGGAGGAAAAATCGAGGTAAAAATTTTACGCTTATTAACGTATTTTTACGTGTAAAACAACTGCAAAATGATGATTTTTCAATGTTAAATAAAAGTAAGCAATAGTAAGTAACTATTAAAATTACAACAATTTAGCGAAGCAAATGTTGAGAGAAAGGAAAAATTAAAGTGGAACATAAATTACAACATTTTTAGTAAGTTAAGAGAGCGTATTTTTTTGTAAGTTAACAAATCCACGTTATAGAAAGGAATAAATGCTATATATTGTAGTTTTTTAATTTCGTACTTAAAACTCAATGCTGAAGGTAACATAATGAAAATTTAAAACAAGTTCATATTTGGTATTTGGTTACATGAAATAGAAAGTTCAGTTCTAGTTCAGTTCTAGTTCAGTTCTAGTTCCGTTCTAGTTCAGTTCTAGTTCAGTTCTGGTTCAGTTCTAGTTTCAGTTCTAGTTCATTCTAGTAGTCTAGTTCAGTTCTAGTTCAGTTCTAGTTCAGTTCTAGTTCAGTTCTAGTTCAGTTCTAGTTCAGTTCTAGTTCAGTTTCTAGTTCAGTTCTAGTTCAGTTCTAGTTCAGTTCTAGTTCAGTTCTAGGTCTTTCAGTTCTAGTTCAGTTCTAGTCAGTTCTAGTTCAGTTCTAGTTCAGTTCTAGTTCAGTTCTAGTTCAGTTCTAGTTCAGTTCTAGTTCAGTTCTAGTTCAGTTCTAGTTCAGTTCTAGTTCAGTTCTAGTTCAGTTCTAGTTCAGTTCTAGTTCAGTTCTAGTTCAGTTCTAGTTCAGTTCTAGTTCAGTTCTAGTTCAGTTCTAGTCAGTTTAGTCAGTTCTAGTTCAGTTCTAGTTCAGTTCTAGTTCAGTTCTAGTTCAGTTCTAGTTCAGTTCTAGTTCAGTTCTAGTTCAGTTCTAGTTCAGTTCTAGTTCAGTTCTAGTTCAGTTCTAGTTCAGTTCTAGTTCAGTTCTAGTTCAGTTCTAGTTCAGTTCTAGTTCAGTTCTAGTTCAGTTCTAGTTCAGTTCTAGTTCAGTTCTAGTTCAGTTCTAGTTCAGTTCTAGTTCAGTTCTAGTTCAGTTCTAGTTCAGTTCTAGTTCAGTTCTAGTTCAGTTCTAGTTCAGTTCTAGTTCAGTTCTAGTTCAGTTCTAGTTCAGTTCTAGTTCAGTTCTAGTTCAGTTCTAGTTCAGTTCTAGTTCAGTTCTAGTTCAGTTCTAGTTCAGTTCTAGTTCAGTTCTAGTTCAGTTCTAGTTCAGTTCTAGTTCAGTTCTAGTTCAGTTCTAGTTCAGTTCTAGTTCAGTTCTAGTTCAGTTCTAGTTCAGTTCTAGTTCAGTTCTAGTTCAGTTCTAGTTCAGTGTTAGTTCAGTTGTTGTTCAATTCCGGTTCAGTTTTGGTTATACCTGACTTTTTTATTAAGTATTGAACAAAATGTTCAATGGTTTCGTTTTGTTCCTTTTTTACTTCTTACTTCAGCTGAATGCTTACAAGCATTTTCCATAAAAAAATTAATTAACAGTTAAATTTATATTTTTCTGTAATTAAATCACGTATTCGATATTAATTTTGACTACTTTTGCATTTAAGATGCAATGATTTCAATTTAATATTATTGAATTTAATTGTATATGCATTGATTTTTAAAATGGAAATTTTAAATATTTAAGGCAATTCTTAAAAGTAAATATTACATCCTTTTATTTTACTTTATAAATTTGGTATGACAGCCTCTAATGTAAACCATAAGTTATTTACACACAATTTAAGATGACACTGCTTCGTAACATAAAATAAAAAAATATTTAAGAAAACAATCAAATCTATTTCTCTATAGATTTGAAATCAATTTCTTTAGATTATCTCTTCTCATAGTTATACTTAGTTCCAGTGGTACGATTGTACGTATTGTTGTTTAATAATCAGTTCCAACAATAAACTCAATTTGGTATGTTTATGACAGGTATCAAACTAAATAAATTATATTTTGTTTAGCATCAAGAAATGTTCTTTACTCATTCTACACACACACACACATATTTACAATGACATTATTTAGTTGTCCTTTCGGCACTGAAATTGTCATATTCTCAAAACAATATATGACAGTGACACAAAACGCACACATATACATACAGACGCATGCATACATATAAAAGTCCATCAACTAAAAATGACAACAGATAGATGGATAGTCAGAGTGAAGGATATTTTTGAGTAGAAGTTCTATAATTACAGATGAATTACCATTTGATTATCGATAATTATCAAAGTTGGAACTACATAAATGTGTTGGAGATAGAAAATTATGTGGACACCTACATGTAGTATCTACACATACATATGTGGTATACATAGATATCTAAATACATGTGTATATTTACAAATATCCATAAGTAAACTGAAATTGTGTGTAAAGATAATTATCAATATTAAGAATAGAAATGTAATTGTGAAAGGTTGAGAATATTTTGTGGTGATAATGACATTTAAAGGTCAATATAGAGGTTTTCCATTATAAATGAAAGAAACATTAGTTTACCTGTTAAATTAGGAGAAGGGGGACTATAATTCAATGGACAATTTTTCACTCTGAAAGTTTTTTATTAAAAGCTTTTCTTTCCAAAGGTTTTCTTTAGAAAACTTGTAGTTCAGAAGGTTCTTTATAAAAACAGTTTTCACTCAAAATGATTTCTATAGAAAACTTTTCATTTTATACAGAAAGCTATTCATTCAGAAAGTTTGTTAGACAAATTTATCATTCAGAAACTTTTTCATTGAAAGTTTCTCATTTGAAAAGACTTCTATTGAAAGCCTTTCACATAGTACATTTTTTATTGATAGGCTTTTACATAAAAGGTTTTCTATTGAAAGTTTTATACGCTTTTACTTCTATAGAAAATTTCTCATTTCTCTTAAAAACTTTACAGAAACTGTTTCTTTCTATAAGTTTACTATGAAAGCTTTTTCTTTAGAGAGTTTTCTGTTGAAAAGTTTTTCAGAGAAAGTTTTCAATAAAAAGCTTCGGAAAGCAAACCTATTGCTATTAAAAACTCAATTTATTACAATTTCGTTACAAAAGTTTCTCTATAAAGTTTTTTATATAAAGCTTTTGCTTCTTTTTTCATTAAAAAGAGTTTTTTTTAATAAAAGAAGTTTTTTTAATAAAACCCCTTTCTCAGAAAGTTTTATAGAAAGTTATTTCCTCTAAAAGTCTTCTATGGAAAACTTCGCATTCAGAAGCTTTTCTATTGAAAAGTTTTAGAGAATTTTCTATTGAAAAGTTTTTCTTTAAAAAAATTTCTCAGAGATAGCTTTCAAACCGTATAATTTTATAAAATTTCTATTAAAACGTTCCTATTTATTACCATTTCTAAAAGAACTTAACATTCAAAAGGCTTTCTCTAGAAAGTTTTTTATATAAAGCTTTTTCTTCTATAGAAAACTTTACATTTAAAAGAATTTCTCCAGAATGTTCTCTTTAAACCCTCACTCAGAAAGTTTTATAGAAAGCTATACATTGAAAAACTTCTCATTCAGTAGCTGTCAAACTTTTTCTTTAGGGAGATTTCTGTTGAATTTTTTTTTATAGATAGTTTCGTATAAAAAACTTCACATTCATAAAGTTGTTTATAAAAAGATTTTAATTCAGAAAGTTTTCTATGAAAAGTTTCATATTCACAAAGTTTATTTATTGAAAAGCTTACCATTTAAAATGTTTATTATGAAAAGCTTCTCGATTAGAAATTTTCTTATGAAAAGTTTTCGTTCAGCAGTCTATTGAAAGCTTTTAATTCAGAAAATTTTCAATAAAAAGCTTCCTTTGCCTATTGAATGCTTTTTATCCATTATTTTTTCTTTCAAAAGCTCCTAGAAAGTTTTTATTGAAAACTTTTCATTTAGAAAGTTTTTCATTCATAAAATCTTCTACAAAGTTTTCTATATAAATATTTATATCAAGAAAGCCTTCTATTAAAAACGTCTACTCAAAAGCTTTGCATACATCTATCTCTTCCTACCATTTATTTGCTCAAGAACCTACAAAACACAACTAAATTCTGATCCTAATTTGTTTGCATGTAACAATTGTTTTTTTTTTTCTCAATTTATTTTCATGTTCCTTTTGTTTTTTTTTTGTATTTTTTTATAACGGTAATTTAATAAAATGAACCTTTTGTTTGTCACAATCACGATTTTGGGCTAAATAACATAAAAGTCAATTTTGAAACATTTATCTCATACTCCACATGTTCTGGCAAATATTCTTCTAAATATTTGTTGCTAAAAGAGCATAAAGGGAATACAGCTAGAAACGATAAAGAAATAAAATCTAAAAAAAGTCAAAACAGAAAAACACTTTTAAAGGCCACCTTTTTTTTCTGACTTTGACCCCATCAAAGGGAATGTGTGGTGTGTTTGTGTTTAAGTGAATAACTTTAGAGAGAGTGTGTGTGTGTGATGTTCAAGTGAAAAAATTAACGACAAGCAATAATTTAAACATAAAAACGAGGAATTGAAAAGAAACGAAAATAAAAGAGTAAGAAACATATAGCAAGCCCACCACGACATACAGGCGTAACTATGTCAAGGAGGGCGAAGGTGACTATGATATATGTAAATATGTTTCCCCCTTTTTTCTGTAACAACTTTAGATGGTCAAATTGTGATAAACTTAGTTGTAGACATATGAATATTTATATGCATAGGTTTTAGGTGTGACAATGAGACCAACTTATGATGAAGAGACCCAGAGAGATATAAAAAAAAACTTTTATAAAGAAAGCTTTTTCATTGAAACTTTTTAAAGGAGTCTGTTTCCTGGAGAAAACATTTAGACGGGTCTGCTTTCTGCAGAAAACTTTCAGTTTTATCTGTTTCCATATAAAGCATTAGGTCGAGTCAGTATTTTATATAAAGCTTTACAACGAGTCTACTTTAATGGAAAGCTTTGGAAGGAGTCTGTTTCATATTAAAAACTCTAGTGAGAGAGATAGACAGTCTGTTTCCTATTAAAAACTTTAGAGAAAACGAGAGAGTTAATACAAAACTTTCAGACGATTCTGTTTTTAATGCAAATTTTCTCACTGTGTCCGTTTTCTGCGTAAAACTTTAGATCGTGTCAGTTTTTTATAGAAAACTCAAAAACTATTCTGTTGTCAAAAGAAAAATTTCGGAGGAATCAGTTCTTTGTGGATAATATAAAGAGAGAGTGAGACGTCTATCTAAAACTTTCTTAATGAGTCAATTTTTTGAAGAGAACTTCAGTTTTCTATAGAAAACTTAAGAAAAATTCTGTTGCCGATAGAAAACTTTTAGAGGTGTCATATATTTATAGAAAGCTTTAGGCTAATAGAGTTTTTATAGATTTCAGATTTATGAAAAACTCTCGGAGACAGCTTTTTTGCGTTTCAGTCTTAAACAGAAAAATTTGCAACGGTTTTCTATAGGAAGCTGGCAGACGAGTTAAATTTCCGTAAAGAACTTTTAGATGATAAAGCTTTTCAGTTCTTAAAGCTAACTTTTTAATTTTATCATGTCTCAACTGTTTAAGACTCTTTGATGAGTCTGTTTCATATTTAAAACTTTCAAAAGAGTTATTTATCAAAACAAAGCTTTCGATTTAGTTCTCTATAAAAAGCTTTTTGTCGACAAACTTTCTCTAGAAAACTATCTATTGGGACAGTTTTTAATAGATAAGTTTCTAAGTAATGTTTTAATAGAAAGCTTTCTAGTGAGTCAGTTTTCAATTTAAAACTTTTGAACAAGACAATTCCCCACAGAAAGCTTTCTGATAAATCACTTTACTATATAAAACTTTCAAAATTAACTGTTAGAATTTATCATAGTAATTAATCACTCCTCTAAAGAAACATTTCTATTAAAAAAATCTTTTAAAAAATAGCTTTAGGAAAGCTTTTCTGGACCCTAGGAAATAGTTCTTTTCCGAAACATGTATTTTGTTTTAAAGGTTCTTTTTTGGAACTTGGAAACTTCAAACAATTTAGTATTTTATAAAAAAACTTTTAAATTAAAGCTTATCCTTAAGAGAGTAATATATTGAAAGCTTTTCCTTCGGAAAGTTATTTATTAAAAGTTTGTAATGAAAAATATTTTAATAGAAAGTTTTCAAAAGAATACTTCTTATTCAGAAAGTTTCTATAGAAAGTTTATAAAGAGTTCTATTGAAAGCTTTTCTCGCAGATTTTTTTTATAGGAAAATTATTTAGAAAGATGTGTGAAAAGTTTTAGTCTAATAGTTTATATAAAACTTTTAGTATATACAATTTATTCTAAAAAACTTTGGATAAAACGGGTTTGAAGCGAAGAGTTTTGATTTGAAATCTTTTAGAGCGAATAGCTTTCTTGCAGCTTTAAGCAATTGGTTCATTTCGGAACGTGAAAACTTTCAAATGTTTTAGTATTTTATAAATATCTTTCAAACCAGTCAGTTTGCTTTTTGATATTTAATTTTCTACAGAAAACTTTGATTTACTTTTGAAAGCTTTAGGTTGAGTTAATTGTCGATAGAAAACTTTTTAATGATAAATGAAAAATAGAAAACTCTCTAACTAAAGATTTTTATAAAAAATTTCGGATGACTTAAGATATCTTGCTTACAAGTTTTCTACAGAAAAATAGCTTTCTGATGAAAGCCTTGAACCTAAAACAATTGATTTGGTTATGTTAAAACTGCTGCTATATGTTGGTGGGTTGGTACTCGATAACTGAGTTATGCAAAATAAAAGTTTGTGAGAAATATTCAATGAAGTTTGGAAAAAAACTAACCAAATAAAATCAAATAAAGTAAAAGCTCTTCATTCTGCTGCCTGCTCAGCCAAACCCTACATAAACCATTAATATCCTTAGATATATTCCCTTTAATATTTCGTTGTATGTAAATCAGTGATGGGCCTACAAATACTGACAGGTTTTTGATGCTATCACACTATCGAAATTTTATTTACTTTACACATTTAAACAAACATTTATAAAACACCCACTACTGATATGTATGTATAAATATTGATAGTCGAAGGTGGATATTTTAACTTTTTTATAGAGAAACCAACAAAAAAAAATAATCGTTTACATTTAAACGGATGTTAACTTAAATGAATAGGAATCACCAGTCACCAGCGGATATACCTGTACTCGTGCACTGTGGTGGATGAATGGATGGATGAATGGATGGTTTGTTCGTTGGATACCTTGCTTTATAACCACCAATGACTTTTAGTTAACGCATGACTTATTCCGCGCTGTTTTTAAGGGAGCGTACACAACGACAGAGACAAATTATAAATAAAACTACAAGAAACTAAAGAAGACTTGAATAAAATTTTCCCAACAGGCTATTGATTCGTTTTAAATTGTATTAAAGGACTTTGGTTTAATATTATTAAGTTTTACAAATATTTGTACAAATAATAAAATTTAATAAAATTATTTTTAAATATTTTTTAAAGTACTATGTGCCTTAAACTTATTTATATCCCTGTTTATAGTTTTAAAACATTTTTTTCTTCTATATAAATTTAATGTTATTTCCGTGTTTTCTTTATAGGTAATATTCTTTCTTGCTAAAAATTTGTCTCCTAATAAAAATTTATAAAAGTTTTTCTTTTTCTTCTTTTATACTTTTTAATAAGTTTATTCAATAAGTAGTCGTATGAAATATTTAATGTTTTATATGACAATTTTATGGTTTAAAAATTTTTATTTTCTTTATGTTATCTTCAATGGCAATGTACTGTAAGGAAGCAATTTAAAATTACTCTAGAGTATCGTTAAAGCATGATAAAAATCTTTAAAAGGTATGCAACTTTACTATAACTTTAGTCTTATATGTAGCCCATAATATTGTGGAAAATATTTGTCAATACAATGGTTACTGTTATATTAAGAGGTTTTTGTAATAAAATTTTGTTCAAAAATCAATCAAACTTTTGTATTCGCTTTAAACTTTAAGCGGGAAAAACTTTTGTCATAATAATAAAAACCACGAAAATAAGTAAGAAAATAATTTGTTTAAGAACTTTTGTATACGCTTTTTTTACGGGCGAGTCAGTTTTCAATAGAGATTTTTTGGACAAGTTAGTTTTCTACAGAAGACATTTGAAAGAGCCAGTTTTCTTTACGGCTCAACTTTCTAATAGTCTATATTTACGACTATAGAAAAGTCTATAGTTACGACCATAGTCCGACTGTAGAAAATTCTTAATTACAGAATTTACTATAGTCTCGACTATAGAATAGACTAAATTCTCTTTAGACTATAGAATAGTCCATATATGGACTATTCTATAGTCGAGACTATGGACTATTATATAGTCGAAACTATGGACTATTCTATAGTCGAGACTATTAACTATTCTATAGTCGAAACTGTTGACTTTTCTATAAACGAGACTATTATGGACTATTCTATAGTCAAGATTATGGACTATTCTATTGTCGAGACTATAGACTATTCTATATTCGCGTCTGAAGTCTATTCTGTAGTCGAGACTATGGACTATTCTATAGTAGAGGTTATGCACTATTCTATAGTCGAAACTATAGACTATTCTAGACTATATACTGAAACAATGGATTATTCTATAGACTAGACTATGGACTATTCGATATTCGAGATTATCGACTATTCTGTAGAAATGACTTGGACTATTCTATAGTTCAGACTATTAACTCTTCTTTAGTCGAGACTAAGGACTATTCTATAGTCGAAACTTTAGACTATTCTATAGTAGAAACTATTCTATAGTTGAAACTATGAACTATTCTATTGTCAAGGCTATATACAACTCTATAGTCGAAACTATGTACTATTTTATAGTCGAAACTATGAGTTATTCTACAGTCAAAACTATGGACTATTCTATAGTCGAGACTACGGACTATTCCATAGTCGAACTATGGATTATTCTATAGACTAGACAATGAACTATTCTATATCCGAGACTATGAACTTTTCTATAGACGAGACTATGGTCTAATCCATATTTGGGACTATAGACTCTTCTATAGTCGAAACTATAAACTATACTATAGACGAGACTATGGTCTAATCCATATTCGGGACTATAGACTCTTCTATAGTCGAAACTATAAACTATACTATAGTAGAGGTTATGGACTATTATATAGTTGAGAATATGGACTATTCTATAGTTGGGACTACGGACTTTTCTATAGTCGAAACTTTGGACTATTCTATAGTCAAGACAATAGACTATTCTGTAGTTTTGACTATGGATTAATCTATAGTCGAGACAATGGGCTATTCTAGACTATTCCATAGTCGAGATTGTGGACTATTCTTTAGTCGATACTATGGACTATTCTATAGTCGAAATTATGAACTATTCTATAGTCGAAACTATGGATTATATTATAGTCGAACTATGACTTATTCTATAGTTGAGACTATGGATTATTCTATAAACGAAACTATAGAATGTTCTATAGTTTAAACTATGGACTATTCTATATTCGAGAC
Organism: Lucilia sericata; assembly: GCF_015586225.1. NCBI lineage: Eukaryota > Metazoa > Arthropoda > Insecta > Diptera > Calliphoridae > Lucilia > Lucilia sericata. The sequence goes on along the minus strand of NW_023996440.1, from coordinate 13,400 downwards.
TATAGATTATTCTATAGTCGAGACTATGGACTATTATATATTCGAGACTGTGGAATATTCTATAGTCGAGACTATGGACTATTATATATTCGAGACTGTGGAATATTCTATAGTCGAGACTATGGACTATTCTATAATCGAGGATATTGACTATTCCATAGTCGAGGTTATTGACTAGTCTATAGTCGAGACTAAAACCTATTCTATAGTTCAGACTATGGACTATTCTATAGTCAAGACAATGGACTATTCTGTAGTTTTGACTCTGGTGTATTCTATAGCCGAGACCCTGGACTATTCTATGGTAAATACCATGGACTATTCCATAGTCGGGACTATGGACTATTCTGTAGTCGAGACTATGAACCTTTCTATAGCCGAGACTGTGTACTATTCTATAGTCGATACTATTGACTATTCTATAGTCGAGATTATGGACTATTTTGTAGTCGAGACTATGTACTATTTTATGGTCGAGCATATAGTTAGTTTAAAGACGAGACTATGGACTATTTGGATGAGCCAGTTTCTTGCACAAATCAGTTTTACACATAAAACAGTTCGTCGAGTCAGTTTTCTACATACAACTTCGTAGAAATCAGTAATCTATAGAAAACTTTCGGATGAGTAATTTTTTTTTCAGAAATATTTCGAAGAAGCATGATTTCTATACAAAAAATCAGATGAATCACATAGAAAACTTTCACGCCTACATAGTTTTCTGCATTCGAGTCAGTTTTCTATAGTAGACATTTTGGCGAGAGTCAGTTTTCTATAGTAGACATTTTGGCGAGTCAGTTATCTATAAAGAGCTTTATGACAAATCATTTTTTATAAAGAAAACTTTTTAGAAAATTTGCTATCGTGTCAATTGTCTAAAGAAAACCTTTTCACAAGATTTGTACTGTCATAAGAGTCTGTTTTACCCAGAAATATTTTGGAAGAGCCAGAGTTATTTTTCTATAGAACATCTTTGGAAAAGTTAGTATTTTGCGGAAATATTTGATTTCGAAATAAGCAGTATTCTATAGAAAATATTCGAACGCTTAAAGAAAACTTTCGGAAGAGTCAGTTTTCTATAGAAAACTTTTCGAACTAATCATTTTTTCTATAAAGTTTGGTATAAAAAAAACTTTCTGACCGTTCAGTTTTCTTTAGAACACATTCCTAGAGCTTAGTTTTTTACTGAAAACTGACCAACTGTTTTCTATAGAAAACATTTTGACTTCTATTCCGTAGAAACCTTTTGGCCGAATCCAATTTCTATATGTACGAGTCAGAATAAAAATACATTTTCGTCTACAAATTTGTCCAATTTCGGAAAGGGTTCTATACTGAGGCCTAAGTTTTATAATATAACGATTTAAGAAGTTCTTTTTACGTCTTTCTAGTGTCGCAGTGATTTCTACTCAAATACTCACCTTGTTATATACTTTCTCTGATGATTTTTCCTCAAACTTACCTTTTTTTGTTTAAATCTTTCAAATAAAAATAAACTTCAGTATATTTTTTCTTTTAATATTTTTTTGTATCAATCATACTTTTTTCAGATTTTTTTATTTTAACTTTTACTATTTGTTTTTGTTTTTTTTTTCAATCATCTTTATGTTTCATTATTGATTCAGTTTTTTTTTTTGGTTTTTAATTTTTTATAAATATTTCATTGTTTTTTCTTTTACCATTTAATTACACAAGTTTTTTTTTATTATTTTATTAAATTTATTACTAGTGAATTTTTTTGTTTAAATATTTTATATCAGTTTGTTAAGTTTTATTTTTTTTTAATATTTTTTTATTATTACTTTTTTGTTAAAGTATTAATGATTTTCAAATGTTATTAAACAATGTTTTGAAGTTTATGTTGTTGTTGTTTAAGCCAATTATGGTTAAAAATTATTTATAAAAAAATTGTGAAAAAAAATTATTTGAAATTTATTTTTTTAAACAAATATTAATGCAGAAGCTGTTTTAAATAAAAAAAATATATTAAATATTTTGTTAAATTTATAAAAAAAATATAATGCAGTTGTTTGTGTGGCTGATGTTTTTTAATTTTTATAATTTAAAATATTTATATTTTTTATTTTTATATTATTGATTTGAATTTCTTTTGTTGTTTTTTTTCTTATCAAAAATTTATGTGTAAAAAACTTTTATTTGTTTTAATTATAAATATAAATGTGTTTGAGTGTTTAGTGATTTTTTTTCATTATTATTAATATTTTAACTAAATTTGTAACAATTTCTTATTGTTGGTTTTTTTTTATAAAATGCTTATTGTTTAATGTTATTTTTTATGTATTTATGTAACAATTATTTTAATTATTTTACTAGAATTTTATTACAATTTCTTAGTTTTTTTTTTGTTTCATTAAATGAATTTTATTTACAAAATGTTTTTTTTATAATTTTTCTTTATAAATAATTAATTATTTTATTATTATAAATATAACAATTTATTTTTTTATAATAAAATAAATAAACTGAAAACTAAATAAATTAATTGAAAACAAAAATATTTAAATTTTTGAAAATTATTAAATTAATTTATAATATTAAAACCCTTAAACAAATATTTGAGAAAATTAGTTTTTAATTAATTTTCTCAGTTATTTCCTTTTTAAAGTTTTAATTTATTTTTTTTTTAAATTTTTATTTTATTGTGCATTAGTTTTTTTGTTTATAATGATTTTTCATTGTGATTTTTTTGTCTAATGTTTTAATGGCGGTTTGTTTTTTAGTTTAAATATTTTCTACATTTATTAATTATTTTTTTTTTGTTTATTAAATTATATTGTCAAGCACGATTTAATATAATTTTTTTCTAGCTTTTATTTTGCGTTGCTATATTTTTGTTTTGGTTTTTTTATGCTGCTGTATTTTATTATTTTTTTAAGTTTATTTTTTATAAAAATAACGCAAAAAATAATATAATTATATTCTAATATTTTAAGCATTTAATTGGTTTGCCTATTTAATTTAACAACCTATCTAGTTAAAATTAAAAAAAATAAAAATAAATAAATGTTATTAATTTAAAACGATTTTTTAGCTTTAGAAAAATTAGATGGATCAATTTGTTTTTCATGAAGTTTACGGTCGTTTTGGAAAATGCCACGCCCCTCTGGAAAGTTCGACCATAGTCTATAGTCTAGTCTATAGTCTAGTCTAAAGTCTAGTCTATAGTCTAGTCTATAGTCTAGTCTATAGTCTAGTCTATAGTCTAGTCTATAGTCTAGCCTATAGTCTAGTCTATAGTCTAGTCTTTAGTGTAGTCTTTAGTGTAGTCTTTAGTGTAGTCTATAGTCTAGTCTATAGTCTAGTCTATAGTCTAGTCTATAGTCTAGTCCATAGTCTAGTATATAGTCTAGTATATAGTCTAGTCTATAGTCTAGTCTATAGTCTAGTCTATAGTCTAGTCTATAGTCTAGTCTATAGTCTAGTCTATAGTCTAGTCTATAGTCTAGTCTATAGTCTAGTCTATAGTCTAGTCTATAGTCTAGTCTATAGTCTAGTCTAGTAGTCTAGTCTATAGTCTAGTCTATAGTCTAGTCTATAGTCTAGTCTAGTCTATAGTCTAGTCTAGTCTATAGGCTAGTCTATAGTCTAGTCTATAGTCTAGTCTATAGTCTAGTCTATAGTCTAGTCTATAGTCTAGTCTATAGTCTAGTCTATAGTCTAGTCTATGTCTAGTCTATAGTCTAGTCTAGTCTATAGTCTAGTCTATAGTCTAGTCCTATAGTCTAGTCTATAGTCTAGTCTATAGTCTAGTCTATAGTCTAGTCTCTAGTCTAGTCTATAGTCTAGTCTATAGTCTAGTCTATAGTCTAGTCTATAGTCTAGTCTATAGTCTAGTCTATAGTCTAGTCTATAGTCTAGTCTATAGTCTAGTCTATAGTCTAGTCTATAGTCTAGTCTATAGTCTAGTCTATAGTCTAGTCTATAGTCTAGTCTATAGTCTAGTCTATAGTCTAGTCTATAGTCTAGTCTATAGTCTAGTCTATAGTCTAGTCTATAGTCTAGTCTATAGTCTAGTCTATAGTCTAGTCTATAGTCTAGTCTATAGTCTAGTCTATAGTCTAGTCTATAGTCTAGTCTATAGTCTAGTCTATAGTCTAGTCTATAGTCTAGTCTATAGTCTAGTCTATAGTCTAGTCTATAGTCTAGTCTATAGTCTAGTCTATAGTCTAGTCTATAGTCTAGTCTATAGTCTAGTCTATAGTCTAGTCTATAGTCTAGTCTATAGGTCTAGTCAATAGTTTAGTCTATAGTTTAGTCTATAGTCTAGTCTATAGTCTAGTCTATAGTCTAGTCTATAGTCTAGTCTATATTCAAGTCTATAGACTATATAGTCTATAGTCTATTCTCTAGTCTAGTCTTTAGTCTAGTCTATAGTCTAGTCTATAGTCTAGTCTACTTTGTCTATGATCTAATACTTTTATAACACAATTTCCTTTAATTTAATTTAAAACAACAAATATTTCTCCCTTTATTTCCTTTAGCTAAAAATCGTTTTAAAAATTTATTATCAAATTAAAACTGTCGTTAACCCAAAAAAAAAAAAAAAAAAAAATAATAATAAAATTGATGCCGCAACAAAGAAAAACTAAATTAAATTAAATATAACTCTTTATAGTGTTAATTAAAATCGTTAAAACTATTAAAATTGCAAAATATATATAATAATAATTTATTTTTAACCATTTCTTGTTTCAATCAAATTTAATTCCTTTTTAATGATGTAATTATATACATATATTTCTTTAGCGACTTTTTGTTCAATAACTGCCAATTAATAACAAATAACAATTTTATAATTAAATATTTTTAATTATTTAACAATTATATGTAGAGTTTTGTTGCATATATGAGAGAGTATTTTTGTAAAGGTTGTTCACATTAGGCAAATATTTGTTGAAATGTGTGGAAAAATTAAAAATCCTACTTAAAATAAAACATTTTTATTTGAGAATTAATTATTTATTTGCTGTTACAAAAATTTAGTTAGAATCAAACAATATTTATTAAAAATACACTATAAAGTAGTTTCGTCAAATATTTGTTTAATGTGTAATAACCTTAAGTGTGTCTGTTAATGTTTGTGTGTTTGTTTGGTATGTAGTTTTTAAACAACAATTTCCATTCTTTTTATTAATTATTTATAAATATGTATAATTTTTAATGCTTTTAACCAATATTTTTGTGTTTTTTTCTGTCTGTCTGTCTCAGGCATGGAAAATTGAAATTTTTTAAAATGTACTTAGGCTATAGATTAGATTGTAGATTAGACTATAGACTATACTATAGATTAGACTATAGACTAGACTATAAACTAGACTATAGACTAGACTATAGACTAGACTATAGACTAGACTATAGACTAGACTATAGACTAGACTATAGACTAGACTATAGACTAGACTGTAGACTAGACTAGACTAGACTATAGACTAGACTATAGACTAGACTATAAACTAGACTATAGACTAGACTATAGACTAGACTATAGACTAGACTATAGACTAGACTATAGACTAGACTATAGACTAGACTATAGACTAGACTAGACTATAGACTAGACTATAGACTAGACTATAGTCAATAGAGTAGTCTATAGCCTAGTCTATAGACTAGGATATGGACTAGTCTATAGACTAGGGCAATGACAACATACTTGACTATAGACTAGACTTTAGACTGGACTATAGACTAGACTATAGAATAAGCTATAGACTAGTCTATAGACTAGACTACAGACGGGACAACAGACTAGAAAACAGACTAAATAACAGATTAGAAAACAGATTAGCCTACAGACTAGACTATAGACTAGACTACAGATAAGACTACAGACCAGACTAGACTAGAGACTAGATTATAGACTACACTATAGACTAAAGTATAGACTAGACTATAGACTGGACTACGGACAGGACTACAGACAAGACTATAATTTAGACTACAGACTGGACAATAGACTAGACAACAGAACAGACTAGCCTACATACCAGACTGTAGACTAAACTACAAACTAGACTATAGACTAGACTACAGACTAGACTACAAAATAGACTACAGACTGGACTACAGGCTAGACTACTGACTAGGCTATAGACAAGACTACAGACTAGACTACAAACTAGACTATAAACTAGACAAACGACTAGACTGTAGGTTAGGCAATAGTTTGGACTATATATTAGACTTTAGAGTAGACTATAGATTAGACTATAGACTAGGCTATAGAATAGACTATATACTAGTCTATAGACTAGACTACAGACAAGACAACAGACTAGACTACAAGCTAGACTTCAGACTACACAGCGGACTAGACAACAGACTAGCCTTCAGAATAGACTATAGACTAGACTACAGATAAGACTACAGTCTAGAATACAGATTGGACTATACACTTGACTATAGACTAGAATATAGTCTACGCTATAGACTACACTGTAAACTAGTGAATAGACTAGACTATAGACTAGACGATAGACTATAGAATATACTATAGAATAGACTATAGAATAGGCTATAGAATAGGCTATAGAATAGACTATAGAATAGACTATAGAATAGACTATTGACTAGACTTTAGACAGGACTTCGACCAGACTACAAACTAGATTACAGACTAGACAATAGACTAGACAACATACTACATAACAGACATGCATATAGACTAGACTGTAGACTAAACTATGGACTAGACTACAGAATATACTACAGGATAGACTACTGACTACACTGTAGACTAGACTTTAAACTAGAGTACAGACTAGACAACAGACTAGATAATAGACTAGACTATAGATTAGACTATAGATTAGGCAATATTCTAGAATATAAACTGGTCTATAGACTGCATACTATACTATAGACTGAACTACGGACTATACGGACTACAGACTAGACAACAGACTATATAATAGGCTAGACAACAGACTAGACAACAGACTAGCCCACAGACTAGATTATATACTAGACTATGGAATAGAGTTCAGATTGGGATATGCATTGGACTACAGATTGGACTACTGACTAGACTAAGGACTAGACTGTAAAATATATTAGACTGTAGATTTGACTACAGACTAAAATACAGACTAAACTATAGAACAGACTACAGACTAGACTATAGACTACTAAGTGAACAACTTATCAGAAGTTTTTAAGTTGGAAAAAGTACCGAAAATATCGTGTTGGGATGCATTCATAAAAAGTATTGGAAAAAAGTGACTGAATTTTCCATCCCTGGTCTGTCGGTTTCGGTTAGTCTGTTTTCATGTTCTCATTTTAAATTTTCATATTCTCTATACAATTTTGTTTAAATCTAAAACCCAATTTGTTTTCAAATCTTTTTACATTCTCTGACAACAATACAATAATGTTTTTTGCTTTTAATTTGTTAATTTTTTTTAAATTTATTTAACTAATACCGAGTTAACTTTAGTTTAAATTTCTTTAATTCCTTTACCTTTATATCTATAACATTTTTGTTCTACCAATTTTCCATTTTTTGCTTTAAATTGTATATTTTCTTGTTTTTTTTAACGGAAAATAAATAAAAATTTTTTAAATAAATTAAGAAAATTGCTTTTTTGTTGCGTTTTTTCTAAATAAGAAAAAAATTATTTTAGTTTTTTGTTAATTTGTTGTTTTTTATTTAAAATTATTTTAACAATGTTTCTTTGTTTTTGGTTTTGTAATAAATTTTTTTAAGTTTGTTTTTATCGTTAAATGATCACAGTCAAAAAATGTTTCATTATAATTAATCTTTTGTTTTAATGTTTTTTTTTTTTTTTCATTACTTATACTAAAATAATAATTACTTTTTTTGTTATTATTAGAAATCAATTTTAAGCTTAATATTATTTAACAAAAAATTATAAATAATTAAAATCTTTAAACATAATTATACCTCATTAATATGAAAATATTTGTTTAAAAATTATATTAATTTGTTAATCAGGCTTATTTATTTAATTAAATTGTTTTTATTTTAATGTTTGTATTTAAATTAGTTTTTTGTGTTTGGTTTTTTATTTGAATTTGTTAATTTATTCAAGTGCATTTAGTTAGAATTGGTTTTTTATGCATGTTTATTCATGTTTTCTTTTCAGGGATTATTATGTTTTTTTTTCGTTTTGGGATGGATTAATTTCGAAAAAGGTTTTTTGTTAAATTTATTGATTTATTTAGGTTTTTCTAGTATTTAGTTAAAGTTTTATTTAAGCATGTTTATAAAGCATGCTTAATTTATACCATGATTTGCCAAAAATGAGAAAATAATAGATTTTTTGATATATTATTGATAAAACAAAAGTATAAACTGGTTGGAAATTTTAATTTAAAGGTCAAACACAGGTCAAACTTTGCTTCTGGACACGATCGTTAATTGGGGTTTCACACAAATTAAACACAAACTTGTGTAACTTGCAATGATACATTGTTGGTAAACTTTACTCTTTTTGCTACTCTCCTTTTCTGGAGGTTTATATTAATGTGTGATCAAAGAGAGAAAGTGATTGGTAATGATCTCTTAGGAAAAATACATACCAAAAGATCGGATTAATTTCCAACTAAACAGACAGCTTTTAAACGTATTGGGACTCTGATAACCTTTTCCTATGAAAGGATTTAGGAGTCTTATAGTAATATATAAACCACTATAAGTGGAAAACGATGGACAGGTTTCACAGCTTCCTAACCGTTCACTGAGGGACTTATAACATAGAAAATGGTAACAGGTTGACAAACTGCCTCTAATGTTGCTTAGTCAGAACAGATCCCTAAACCACAGACATATAAAAGAACGAAGTCAATCTATCCTAAAAAAGAAGACATTGAAAACTGAGGTTTGCCAAAACTGTTTTTATTTGGAGATTTCTATTTTCCTGTTCATTCAGTTTTTGATAAGCCCTAAAGGGGACTGATCTTTGCAAAGAAAGCTGAACCTAAAATGTGAGAAATTTTGAACCAATATATATATGTAAGAGCGGCTTGATCCTTGAGGATCAGAAGGATATCAGGAACTTGGCTTTTGAGTAATTCTGACACCATTTCACACAATAATCAGCAAAGAAATTCATTTAAAAAGTACCTGTAAGATCAATCATTCCTCTTTGATCTTAATTAATTTTGATCTTTGATTAATAAGGATGAGTGTAAATCAAAAGCCTCTGTGCGTGATCGTTTAAGAGTCTATGGTGTAATCCTGGCACCTTTTCACACAATATTCAGCAATGAAATTCTCTTAACAAGTATCTGTAAGATCGATCTATGTCTTCATTCCTCTTTGCTCTTAATTAATTTTGATCTATGATTAATGAGGATGAGTGTAAATCGAGAGCCTCTGTGCGTGATCGTTTTAGAGGCTACGGTGTAATCATGACACCATTTCACACGATATTCAGCAAAGAAATTCTCCTTAGATCGCATTGATCATCAGTGCTCTTTGATCATAATTATCTTTAATCATTGTTTAATGAGCATGAGTGTAAATCGTGTTAGTGATCGGTCTTTGTTTTAGTGAGATCCTGAATTTTTCAGAGATCAAACTATAGTAGTGGCACATAGGAGTTTTCACCGACACAACTCCACTATCAGTGTCCAGATATAAACCTGTTCCAGTTCTGGCCAGTTCGTCTGCGATTTAGTTATCCTATATATTACAGTATCCTGGAAGCCAACCAAATAATTCATGGATTGCTCTCCTACAGCTACTTACTATATGACATTTCAATGCCCTAAGTCCTGCCTGACTATCAACATAAATTGTCACCTCCGACCCCTTTCTAAGGCATGTTTTTATCAATTCCACTGCCTTTCAGATCTCTAAGATCTCGATCTGCCAAACTCTACTATCATCTCTGCCAGAAGATCCTTTAATTAAGTGGTAAACCTCCTAATGACTTTTGAAAACAGTATATGTAGATGCGGTCGTTAACCCTTTAATAACAGAATGATTTGCCATCGAATGGGAATTAGCTAAGCTTGTTATGGAACACCTGCTCGCTAATAAGGATTACACGGTCACTAGCGATACATGGTGTTGAAATGCTAGGAAATATATAAAATATCTAATATTGTGGTAGTTGGTAGTTCACTGCGCGCGAACAGTCAAGTAGAGTCGAAGAGACTCCGGATTGGTTAGAGAAGATCCTGAATTTTCCGAAGATGAACCGATAGTAGTGGCAGGTTGGAGGTTTTAACGACCTAACTCCACTATCAGTGTCCATAACTGACCTTTGTTTTGGTTCGTCTGTGATCTTATTATCCTGAAATCCAATATCCCAAATAACTCACGGATTGCTCTCTTACAGCTACTAACTACATGTTATATCGATGCCCTAATTGTTGCCTGACTATCAACATAAATTGTCACTTCCGACCCCTTTCTAATGCGTGTTTTTATCGATTCCACTGCCTTTCAGACCGCTAAGATATCGGCTTGGAAAATACTACATATCTCCGGAAGTCTATACGATACCATTATATTACAATCTATCAAATAAACTCCCGCATCTGTGCCGGATTCTATTTTGGATCCTTTAGTTGGAAATTGCATCTTCAGTAGGAATTGCATACCGTTATCCTTTCAATCCCTGTTAGACATACTTCGTACTAAAGATATTTTACTAAAGACGACTCATAACTAGAGTCTCAGTAAGTTCCTAGCCGCTCCCAATCTCAACATATTTATCAATGGGAAGTAAGACCAGAATCTGGTCCAATGAATGTTAGGACAACTGTTACAACTCTTAAAATAATCCAAAAGATTATTTGCATTTTGTTTGAAACTCCACAAATGTCCATACAATTGAGTAGTTCATCATGACGTATACGTTATAAATAAATTTAGTAATATAAAGTATACGTCCATGGTCACCATGAAAATGTTAAAAATATGTATGTAAAAATACATATTTTAATTATTTGCAACCAGAACCTTTCATTCCCTGTTAGACATACTTCGTACTAAAGAGATTTTACTAAAGACGACTCATAACTAGAGTCCCAGTAAGTTCCTAGCTGATCAACAGTCAACATATTTATCAATGGGAAGTAAGACCAGAATCTTGTCAATAACTGTTAGGACAACTGTTACAACTCTGAAACTAATCGAACAAAAAGTTTGCATTTGCATTTTATTTGAAACTCTACAAATGTCCATACAATTGAGTAGTTCATCATGACGTATACGTAATAAGTAAATTTAGTAATATAAAGTATACGTCCATTGTTACCATGAAAATTTTACAAATATGTATGTAAAAATACATATTTTAATTATTTGCAACCAGATTTATTGCGTTATCCTTTCACACCCTGTTAGACATACTTCGTACTAAAGAGATTTTACTACAAAACTAGAGTCTCAGTAAGTTCCTAGCCTCCCCCACTGTCAACATATTTATCAATGGGAAGTAAGGCCAGAATCTTGTCCAATAACTGTTAGAATTGTTACAATTCTTAAACTAATCCAACAAAAAGTTTGCATTTTATGTGAAACCCTACAAATGTCCATATACATAATTTAGTAGTTCATCATGACGTATACGTAATAAATAAATTTAGTAATATAAAGTATACGTCCATGGTCACCATAAAAATGTTATAATTATGTGAAAATACATACATATTTTAATTATTTGTAACCAGTTTATCATTGTTTTTCATAATAATTTGTTAATTAGTTTTGTTTTTCACATTATACATAATTTCCTTTTTGTTAAGTTACTAATTCTGTTTAATTACACTTAATTCATTTGTTTTGAAAATTTTAATTAATTTATTTTTATTTTATTTATATATTTACTAAAATAACTAGTTTATATTTTATATGTATCTAAATGTATTTATCTAAGTTTCAGCAGTACAAAAATTATTCATTGCATTTATTTATAAATATTTTTTTGGTTTGGTATTTTTTTTTGTATTTTTTTTTTAATTTTTTTATAATAAATTTTCATACAAATTGTTACTAAGCTAAATTATTTATTTATGTTTTTGTTTTTTTCTTTTAACATATCTTTGTTTTAAAAACTATTTATTTATTTATTTCTGTTTGTTGTTTAATTTATTAAATTTAATAAAAATATGTTGTTTTTATTAGTTTTTAATACTTATATAATTAAATTTATGTTTCATTCATTTTGCTTACAGTTTTCTTTTTTTAATTTTTTTAATTATTTAATATTAAACTTAAAATTATTTAATGTTTGTCTTTAATATTAAATTATAATTAAACTTATAGCAGCTACTGTGTGTTTTTGTTTTAATTGTTTATTCTAAATGTAATCAATCTTAGGAATTATTCAGTTGGATCAATATTTTTTTCTTTTTTATATTTAACATTTTATTTTAAAACTTGTGTTGTTTTTTGTTCTCTTATTTATTATATGTTAGTTCAGCTTGTCTGTTTTTCTATAATTAATCTATATTTTTTTTGTTTTTACTTTTTATTGTGGCAGTTGCCTTTCCTTCTTCTTAGCGGTTGTGTTTTTTTTTTAGTATTTTTCGATTTTTTTGTTTCATTTCCTATTTTTTGTTTCGTTTTCTTTTTGTTATTTTACTAAATTCATATCTAATATATAATTAAATATATATTTTTTGTTATATGGTTTGTATTGGTAGGTCTATTGTGGTTTGGTTTTTTTAAGGTTATGTTTTAGGATTTGATTTAAAATTTTCGGGAAAAAAAGAAATTCTACCCAGCATGGACAGACAGACTATTAGCACACTTTAAACATCCAGTTTTGCATTGCTGGACGTTTGTTCTGAACTACATATAAATGTAGATCTCCAAGGAATCAAATGTTACTGATTTATCAGCATAAACTAGTGACTTCAGTTAACCCCACAGGGTATAATCGAGATATGTCCAATTGCACGATTTAGGAGGCTAATTTACAGGTCCACTTCTAGAAATAAAGTTATCGCCAAGTTTTAAATGAAATAAATCGATGCTTGAGATCATGATATGGCGTGTAGCGCCATCCTGATATAACTACATCTCTTACAGATTCCTTTTACCTCTATTGATGTTAAATTAAACCAAAATTTCGATTATAAAGGAATGAAAGGATATGAGGCATCTACACTCATAAAATACCTTTTCGTCACTATAAAAACTCTCTATGTTTCTGTTATTGTGCATAAATGCTGAACGAAATAGTCACTTCTGTTAGATTCTCATTTACTCATGTAAGGTTAAACTTTAATCTTTCCATTTTATAAAAGAAAAGACACCAAAAAGTTGCAACTTATTCCATATTATAGGATATTCAAAAAGTACCATTTAAAAATCAAAAAAGTACCAATAACTAATTATACAAATTATCAGGAAGTTGTTTATTTAACTTTAGTTTTTAGATCAATAAAAAAGTACTATT